>NC_057813.1:170164621-170465593 GCF_018294505.1 Triticum aestivum
GTTTTTTTTTAAAATAAAACCCTTCGTTTTTTTGAAAAAGCCTAGTTCATTTTTTTATTTATTTATAGATCGGTTTTATTCTTCGGTTTATTTATTTAGCGAGCATTCGCTCGTCCGTTTGTTCTAACAAACATGTTCATCGTTTAGTTTCTGTCAACGAATGTTCGTTCGTTTAGTCGTTCGTCGTTTTTCTTTTTATTGGATTTATTCCGCGATTTTTCTGATCGCGATTTCGGATCCGATGTTCAAACCTGTTTATCTTTTCGCTCGTTTATCAGAATCAGGCGATTCAAGCGCCTGGAGTTTCATCTCAAAACCTTCTTTCCGAATAATCAACTCAAACAAGTTTTTATCTCTGTAAAATTTGACCCTAGTTCAGATTAGTTAACGGATCTTGTTTGTTTTGCCATTTGAGTTTCATTGCTCCGTTTGATTTGATTTTTTTTGCAAACCGGAGTTCTTTAGTTGAACTCTCCAGTCAAACTCTTTTATTTGGAGTTCTACTTGTGCATCTTTGATTGTTGCTTATGTATGTTATTGTTTGCTTGCGATAGAATTTCCGGAGTGCGAAGCGTGTTACTACGAGTCTCTAGGATTCACATATTGTCAGCAAGGCAAGTAACATATTGATCATACTCTTTTCATACCCAGTTTTTATGCATTAGTTTCAATCCTCAAACATTGCATGACTAGGATGCCTTTAATATGTGGGTTTTGGGAAGTAGTTGCTGAGGTAGAACCTATTGCCCTGTTTATTATCAAACCCTTGGGAGTTACTTCTACGTGTTGCTTATTTTGCCATGCTATGCTCGTAGACATGGATTGGGTTTGAGTGATTTCCATGACAGATGTGAGATTGTTAAATTAATGGTTTACTTAAGGTGGCAACTTTAATACACATCTGGGTGGATTGAGGTACCTGGGGTATCCAGTGATTGCCTGTTTTATTTTTGGAAATCCCGGGGTTACCGTGTGATTCTCCTATGGACCGCCACCCAGGCTCAAAGGGAACTGAGTCTATTCATGCTAGAAACTTCCGTGTGCAGCCGCAAGCTATTATGGGCTCTAGCATAGTTGAGTAAGTTACGTGAAGCTCTTGAAGAGGTGGATCAGCAGGTAGTGGGTTTGTAGGTTTGGTATGGTCTGCCCGGAGTAGAGAGTTAATGTTTCTGAAAGACTGTGTCTCGGTCATCCGTTTCTCAAACATCATGTAGTGCGAGGAATCAGCGGAGGCGATCGAGTCTTGCATGGAAAAGTGTGCAAACCTCTACAGAGTGTACAATCTAATCATGGTTAGCCGTGTCTCCGGTTATGGACAATTCTAAGTATCTAGTACTTGAGTATTCGCATGTATCTCAACACTTCTAAATAATCTTGCTGGTTTGTTAACTATTTTAATTGGGATCATTGAGTTGGGGTTACCTTCTCAAATGATTTTTCAACCACCTTGATAGTTAAATTTAAAATTTATTCCTTTGTGGTAGGGAAAAATTGGCTTTTTGCAAAACTGTAACCATAGAGCTTTCCACCAGCCAAATATGCATGTAGTGGTAGTATTATTCTGTTATTGCTCTTTTGTGTTACATTGCCAGCATATTCCATGTGCTGACCCGTTCTCGGGCTGCAACGTATTATGTTGCAGACTTTTCAGACGAGGAGTAAGGTTCGTAGGTCGTTGCCGTGCAGCTCAGCTATGCCGTTGGAGTTGATGGACTCACTTTATCTTCCAAGCCATCCGCTGTTATCGCATTAGATGGCCTTAAGCCATATTATTGTAATAAGTTCTATTTTGAGACATTCGATGTAATAAGTGTGTGATTGCTACCCTGTTATAAATCCTTCGAGTACTGTGTGTGTCAGCATTACCGATCCAGGGATGAAACGGAAGCACAGAGACTTGACCATCTGAGGTCGGGTCGCTACAGCTCCATGGCGCAATCCATCGATACTACTATTGTACAAAAGTATACATTTTTAAAAGGCTATAGGACGGGGCAGTCTAGCTTGGTCGGTTTCATGAAAGGCGAGGGCCTTTGTGATTTGATGGCTCATTACTGCTGGAAGGCGGGGCCTTGTGATTTGACTACTCGTATAAATGCGCCGATGACCTGAGGAGGAGCAAAGAACCATGCGGTATACTCAAGTTTTCCACTGGAGTAGTACTGTGACGGAGGAGCACGAAACACGGCAGCCCAGTGCCATATGACGATAAAAAGTGATCTAATTTGCTAGTCATCTCATTGTTAGCATTGTTCTATTCATTCCCTAAAAAAGCATTGTTCTATTCATGCGTCGCAGAGAATGTTACACGTGCGGCGAAACACCCAAAGCAAAAGATGAAACACAGGAGTAAAAGAAGAAGGAAGATTATCACCCCAAATGATCTAATTCACCATGGAGTCGTAACTGCTTCTTCATCGCCTCCACGACCTCCATCTCCTTGCGCGTCTCCTCCGCCATCTTCTTCATTCTGTCCATGACGCGGGATTTCTCGACGCGAGCCTTCATCATCACTTCCACGGCCGCATTACATACCTTGACAGCAGCCGGGTGCTCGATGCGGAGCTTCGCCAACTCATCCTTTTGTTCCATGACGAGGGCCTGCAGGATCTTCATTGAGGAACTACTATTCTCATGCAGCTTCTTCCAGCCGGCGTTCTTCTCCTTCAACAGGTTGATCTCATGGCAGAGCTTCGCCTTGTCCTCCTGAAGTCGCAGGATTTCGCCGGTCGCCTTCTTCTCCGAGGCAATGATCTTCTTCAGCAGCATCACCAAGCCGGCAGTCAACTCCCCCTGCTTATTGAGCTCAGTGGGCATGTCGTCGAGGCTCTCCTTCAGCAACTCCATCAAGCCTTGGATGAACTCCTTCTGCTTATTGAGGTGCTTATTGAGCTGATCGGGCATGCCGTCGAGGGATAACGACTCCAGCTCCGCCGGCTTGGCATGTTCGCCTCCGCGGCTAGGGCGCTCCTGGGAGCCATCGCCTGTGCGTGAGAGATCTTTTGAGGTCTCTGCATGGCGGCGAGCCCTCTTTTTTTTGCAGCCTTGGTTGCCGCTCCCTTGTTATGAGTAGTTCTCGACCTAGAGCTTTGCTCACCGGCCATGGCAATGACGGACGAAGAAGAAGCCTTATGAGGAGGAAAGGTAGAGTAGTTTTTGGTTAGGTAGTTCCCCTTTTTATAACCTAAGTACTAGCACTAGTACTAATACCTGCATAGTGGGAACACGTTCAGGTTTGGTACGTACTAGTAGGTGTGAGCAGGCTTTCGAATGTGATGGGAACAAGGTAAAGATTAATTGATGGTTTTGGTTTCGAGGCCCGAAATGGCTCCCGATGAGTTTAGCGGAACATAAATTTCAAGTACTACCCTGCTCAAATGCGTAAATATTATGCTACTATCAAAAATTGGCACAAAATACGAAGGAGACCAATGGAAGTACTACTAGCAACCCACGATTTAACTACTCGCATGCGCGCAGTGGAGTAATAATGTCTTTCTTCCGCCCTCACGTCCACTCAATTTGCATGTGCTGTATTAATTGACCATCAATGAAGTGAACGATTTTACACGTGTCAAATTATCACATGGGGAGGATCTTGGTACAAAATTGCGTCCGCCCATGTACCCGCGTGTGCGTGCGAGGGAATGAGTGCGTGCGTGGCGTGCATGCACATCTTCGCTTCATGCATGTACCGCCAATATGGCTCAGGGAGGACGAGTACATTCTTCTGGAACCAGCAGCACGTCACTGTGATCAATCCACGCAAGGAGGTCGCGACAACGCCTCCACATGTGCCACGTGGCTTCATGAACTGTAAGAGAGACACTGTGTAGCGTGCCATTGGTATTCTAATTTACGTGTTTTGCACATACTCGAAGTACTATTAAGGTACACGTGCATTGCACGCATCAGATTTTGCAACCAAATTATGAATAAATACCACACTATAGCATGTAAGCTCTGAGTCATATATGCCTGATGTAGCCCTTCGTTTAATTCTGATAGTTCATCTCATTCAAAATCAATTAGTTTTTATAAAAAAGCTAAGAACGCGGGAATAGGAAAAACATGGGATTATAGTGGAATGTCGTCTTGAATCCTACAGGATTGTACGAGTATTTGATTGTGCATAGAAAAAACGCAGAATTCTTTCAAAGAGGTTTGAGTGGATGGGATGTTTCTTATGAAATCTAGTGCAAATGAATCATATGGAAAAATTCCTATGGTTTACAATCCTACGAATCAAATAACCAAGATAGGAAAAATTCCTAATGATTAGAATCCTCCAAAATTCCTTTGAGAATCCTTTGAATCAAAGAAGCCCTTAATCTATTTTATGATTCATGGAATTGTGCGTTGTAAAGCATAAAGTAAAAACAAATAATGGCAATTCAACTATAAAAAAAGTTTGGGCAGTTATGATACGGAAGATTCTAGAACAAAAGAGAACCACTGTTGTTTTTAGGTTTGTGCATTGTGCTTAAGTTCAACCATGGAGTCTGCTAGATTGTACATGTGGCAAAATCCGGTGGGGGGCTAGAAGATGGTGCGAGGGGCCGAGTGGAGGGAGAGTATGAAGGAATGCACAAGTGCGAGATCGATATTTAGAGAGAGGGGACGAACACGTGCGCTATTGCATGCAGTGGCGGAGCCATGAAAAATAAATGAGCTAGGGGGCCAAGCATTGCTAATCCTTTACGAGGAGGGTCAATTCATGAAATTAAACCTTTTTTAGCAGCAATTGTCTAATGATCACATTCATATTAGCCTCCATATATAGTGATGTTAGGGGGGGAGCAGGGCCCTTACTGCGCCCTGTCTTTGCCATTGTGCACGCGTCTGAGAGATGAAGCGGAAGGCATGGATGATAAGAGGGGGGACGTTGGATATATAATTAATGTGGGTGTATTAGCTATATATGTTAATCCTATATAGAGAGGTATAGATTGATCGATGTGGACGTGGGAAAGAGGGTAAGACCTCACTGGATATATCGATTGATCGGTTTGTGTGGAAAACTATGAAAGGCCTAGCTATATACACACATACATAGAGGAACATCGATCGTTGCGCACGCATGCGTGAGAGATAAAGAATGCCCGATATGATGCAGAGGGGGATGTGTGCCTTCATGGGAGACCGACCTGAAGAAAAAGATTGCATGCGTGCGATGGATAATGCCGACTGGTAGTGTGTGTGCATGCATGCACGAGAGAAAGTTAGTGGTACAATTATAAAGAGAAGACTACTGTGTGGGGGTAAAAGAATAGGTGAGGTCATAATCAATGTAAAGTTGAATTCAAATATTTGAATAAGAGATCCTGATGTTTGAAACCCATGCATGCATGAATATAACGGAGATCTGTGCGGTGTGGTTTGGAAACGAGCATGTTGTAATGTATACACATTGAACAAGGTCAGACTGATTTGAATTTGAGATACCGATGGCAGACATCATTTAGCCACGTTGCATCCGTGCATGGACACACTATTCTAATTGGAGATGATGGGCGGCTTTCGCATCACATATCTATATCTATACCCCTATATATATATATATATATTATTTTTTTATATTGTGTGCGGGTAACTTTAACTTTGAAAGATGGTCGTTGGATGAGGCGAATCCGATGGTCCAAAGATGGCAAATTTGAGCACTATTGGCCGTTGGATATCATCTAGATTCCACCAGATTTCGCCACATGTATAATCTAGAAGACTCCATGGTTGAACTTAAGCATAATGCACAAACATCAAAACACAAGAACTTCTTATTTGTACTAGAATCTTTCGTATCAGAATTGCCCAAATGTTTTTCTACATGATTTGCCATTATTTGTTTTTACTTTATGTCTTACAACGCACAATTCCATGAATCTTAAAATAGATTAGCTTTCTTATAAAAACTAGATGATTTTGAATGAAATGAACTATAAGAATTAAACGAACATCTACATCATGCATATATGACTCAAAGCTTGCATGCTATAATATGGTATTTATTCATAATTTGGTTGCCAAATCTCATGCGTGCAATGCACGTGTACCTTAGTCTAGTCTAAATGCTGTTTGTGTGTGTGTTGTGCGTGTTGACGTGCAAATTGTCTTTCTTTTGGGTACACGTTAAGCCTGTTCTTTCGAAATTTCAGGCCGCGCCTTGTTATGCCGAAAATTGAAGCTAGCGTATCTGTCTATCGTGCTGCGAAAACTCCCACCTCTTCAACCCGCGCCTTGTTAGCCCGAAATATTTAAGATATATCTTTGTCTCGTTGTGCTCCGGCAACTCCCTCCATCTCACCCCGCGCCTTGCTATTCCGAAATTACAACGCGTGCGAAAACTCCCACCTCCTGTGAAATCCCGACACGCGAAATGTCCGTGGTACCCCTGAACCGAAAGAACCGCCTCAAATCAGTGGTGGTACTTTCGTAAATTACCCCACATTTCGGAGAAGCGCGTCTCTAAGCCATGGTTCCCCACTGCCATCTCATCCGCCCACCCATTCGTACACCGAGACTGCGAAAACCCGCGACGAAACCCCACACCCTGCTCCGCCCGCCACCCAGCCGGAGCCTCTTCCCCGACGACGTCGTCCACAACAACACCTCGACGTCCCTCATCCACCGTACCGGATGAGGATCCATCGTCAATCTCGTCGTCCCGCCGGTTCAGCCACCCCGTCCTCCACCTCCAAGGAGCTGCCCCGATGTTCCCCTCGTCTTTCGCGCCACCTCCATTCCCACACCGTCGTCTTCACCTGCACCACCGGAAGAGCATCATCATCATCATTTCCTCGGATGAAGCTGCGGCCTAATCGGCGCCACCAAAGAGGTTGTACACTAATCGCCGCATTTTCTTCTTGATTCGATCTCACGGTGCAGCCAGCGCTCGGTCCCGAGCCGACACGGCGCGGCTCCATCCACGGCGGCGTCGCCGGCCACTTCCTCCACGATGCCGCTCCCTCGGCGGCGACGTCCACATCAGTAGGAGCTACTGCTGCTTTAGCTCTCGCTCGCGCTGCTGCTCTGCTCTTACTCTCGGTCCCCTACCTAGTTTGCTCTTGTTATTGCTCTTGCTCGCACTGCTGGCTCTCGCTCTGCTCTTGCTTGTGATGCTGCTCCGATTTAGCTACACTTCATTCGACTGAATCGATTTTTGGGTCAGTCGATTTTCAGGGGGGTGGCTCGCCGGGGTGAAGGAAGAACCAGCCACAGCGGGGACGGGGGGATCGCCGGAGAGGTACCCCACTATCTATCTTAGGGTTCAGGGTGGGGGCGGTGGATGCCGACGGTGGCGGGGCATTGGCGGGGCGGTGGCGTGGGGATCGCCGGAGAAAAAACTCGGCACGGGGGGGGGGGCTAGAGGGATGGTCGGGGCGGCGGTGGATCGGCGGTGGGGAGTGTTTTCGGGGCGGGCGGGGCGGCGCACCGCCGGCTGCGGGTGGCGGGGGGCTGCTGTTTGGCCGATGGTGGCTGGCGGCTCAGAGGGGTGGAGGTTGAAGATGAACCGCAGACCCTTGATTTCGTATCCAACGGCTGCAAAATTGACTGACCAGAGATGAAAAAGTCAATCGACTGACGTGTAGCCTCACCTTGCTAGTGTGTTTAGTTTCGACAGCAAAATTCAATTTCGACAGTTAAGTTCAGTTCCGACAGTTAAGTTCAGTTTCGACACTTAAATTCAGTTTCGACAGTTAAGTTCAGAGATGAGCGGCTAATGTATTTTACATCTAGCACTTTGTGGTTATGTAATTTACGTCATGTATTGGAGATGCTATTAGAATTCCACTCAGGTTAACGTTGTTCGTTGTCTCTCGTGTCGTGCTTCAGCCTCGGCGTCGTACAACTCACCGGAGCTGCTCCAACGACGAAACCCTCCATTACAGTGGAGCAGTACCTCGGGCTCCATCTCTAGACGCCTAAGATCTTCTTCCCCTCCTCTGACAGCAAAGTCAGCCGGAGCATCCTCACCGGCCAACCCAATCACGCTGAGATCGACATGGCTTCTCCAAAGAGGTTGTACACTTGTTGCATCTCTTTTTTACTCTACATGTTATATATATTGTCCACTGAGCACTCGTAGTAACGGGAAATACGATTATTTTATCCTACTATATGACAAGTAGTGAGGTACCAGGCAACTTAGCTATCCGTGATGGACTCTCTTGAACGCCATCATTATTTATCTCTGCGTGTTTGAGCTGTGCATTTGTCGATGGGCCTGGGAGTTGAGCTAGTATGGTAGTGGCCTGGGTCCAAAGTAATAGAAGTAGCACAAAAACATTTTTTTAGTGTAGGATTTTCCTTGCTCAAGCCTGCCTACTAGAATCGCCAGTGCTTGAAAGGCAAAGTGAATGAAAAACATAGGAATTGGAAAGTTTCCTATGGTACTACTTTTCATGAATTTGGTGCAAAGGAATGGAGCAAAGGAAAACTGTAGGATTTGTTCCTTTAGTGTCTCCTTGAAAGAAAAACCGTAGGAATTCTAATTTCCACTTCTCCTCCTTTTCATATTCCTATTCATCAAGCACAAGACTAAGAGATAGTAGCATAATAGCATCATAACCGTACATTTTCTTGTGGTTTGACTTAATCTGACCATGCTTTTTTGCATCATGTGATCTTCCAATTGTTCTGAATCAAACACCCAGATTCGCAGAAATCCTGTGTTTTTAAATTCTCTGTTTTGCACGTGCATTCCTATCCTATTCCTGTCTATTTCCTATCCCTGCATTGTTAGAATCCTCAAATTTAAACAAACCCTTACTCAATTACTTCTGTTACAGATATGTGTCAAAGAAAACCTTGTGTGGTTTGTCCTGCTCCTGTGGCGCTGTGTTCCACCCCAGCTCAGCTGCTCCAACAGCGGAAGGGTTCACCACAGCAGGGATCCGCTCTCCAGACTGTCTTTCGCCGCCTCAGATCTTCTTTCCCACTGCCGGCAGCCACGACAACTGCAATTACCATCATCAACTGAGCGGATGACCTTGAGGACTACACGAGTCCGCAAGAGAGGTCGCACTCTTCCGTGTCTGCTTACGTTATGCGTCGCTTAATATGATGACATGCTACATTATCGTCGTGTTCACCTATTAGACTCCGAGTCAGGTCCAAACAAATGCTGAAACTTGAGTTTTTAAATGGTTGTGGGGTACATATTGGGGCAGCAATCAGTACTATCTGTCTACTATCTGGTTAATCTCCAGTGTCTACTATGAGTTTCATGTTGGGTGCAAACAAACATTAAAGGAGCCATTATCTGTATTTTTAACTAAAGCTATTATCTGCCTGCTATCATTGGTTTTGGGTCTATCCATAGTTTGCTACCATCACTCTGGATTTGTGCATGCACTCCTTACATAATCTCACTATGTTTTATTCCTATGCATGCCAGTTATTGTACACAATGGAACTGATCATGTAGAGCAAAGAGACGAGCCTTGCGTGGCAATAAAATTTCATGCAGACGTCGTTCCATGGTGGGCGCAAAGGCAGCCCCCCTCCACCCATTTCGGATCGTAATCAAGAGGAAGATAACTGTTCTGAGGGGGATTCAGAAGGAGAAGACCACTCCTATTTACCCCATGAGGTCTTCGCTCTAACTTGGCATGCTGATGTTGGTAATATCATGCATATGGTGCCTTGCATTGCTTACTGTATACATTAAAGATGTCATCTGCTTAGTTTAGACATGCTTTGTGTCCAATGCCATCTGTTTAGTTTCTTTATCATATATGTGAATCATGCAATGCCATCTTGTCTAGCCAGGCATCATATATGTGAATTTTGCAATGCCACCCTGGTTAGCCAGTCATCTTATATGTGAATTATATCATGCCATCATTTTTTATTACGTGTTAAATTTGTCAACAATTTTAGTACATTCAATTACTCTTCCTGTGCATCAGCCATTCGACACGGTCATGGAAAATCTGGAGTGGAAACAAGGTCTTCAGAGCAGACAATGCTATCTGACGAAGCGCATGTCTTGCTGGTTACCGATAGCTCCTCAGAGGAGGATTCAGAGAGAGATGACCAGTCATATTCCCCCCCCCGAGGTGCATGCCCTAACTTGGCAGGGTTATGTTGCTCATATCGTGCGTATGGTATCTTGCATTGCTATGTCATTTGCTTAGTTTAGACATGCTTTGTGTGAATGCCACCTGTTTAGTGTCTAATTACCATATATGTGAATTATGCAATGCCATCTTGTTGCAAGACATTATATATGTGAATTATGCAATGTTATCTTGTTGCAAGGCATTATGTATGTGAATTATGCGATGCCATGCTGTTTAGGAAAGCGTCATATATGTGAATTATATCATGCCATCCTTTTTTTGTATTTCTCATTGCTTTTGTCAACAATGTTTGTATATTCAACTACTCTTCCTGTGCATCAGCCATTTGAATTGGTGATGAAGAAATCTGGAGTGAAAACAAGGTCTTCAGAGAAGACAATGCTACTTATTGAAGCAGCTCTTGCTGGTTACAGATAGCTCTTCAGAGGAGGATTTAGAGGCAGATGACCAGTCCTATTATCCCCCTGAGGTGTATGCTCAAACTTGGCAAGATTATATTACTCATATAATGCATATGTTGTATTGCAATGCTTAGTTTTTACATCATATACACAATATTGAATGTCATCTCC
The DNA here is from genome assembly GCF_018294505.1 of Triticum aestivum. Taxonomy (NCBI): domain Eukaryota; kingdom Viridiplantae; phylum Streptophyta; class Magnoliopsida; order Poales; family Poaceae; genus Triticum; species Triticum aestivum. The sequence continues at coordinate 170,175,276 of NC_057813.1, forward strand.
TTAGTTGACACATCATATATGCGATTGCCCTCTGCTCACTTCCTTAGTATATAAATCATATATTTGAATTATGTCATGCCATTATGTTTACATAGACAGCATGTATCTGAATTATGGCATGCCAACCCATTTTCTAAATACATAATATAGTTATATCATCTCATCCTGTTTACATAGTCATCATATTTTAAATTATGTCATTCTACCCATGAATTATATCATGCCATCAGGTTTCCATCGATGACATGTTTGTGATTTATGGCATGCCAACCACTTTAATAGACACATCGTATAGTTATATCATGTCATCTTGTTTACATAGTCATCATATTTTGAAGTATGTCATTCTATCCTATTTAGGTAGCCATCATACATGTGAAATTGTGTCATGCTATCCTGTTTAATTAGCCATCATATATGTGAAATTATGTCCTACTATTCTATTTGCTTAGACAACATAAATGTGAATTATTTCATGCCATGTTTTCTTCCCTACTATCCATTGCACCTGTCTATCTTACAATGCCTGTACATTCAATTACTTTTCTTGTTTATCAGCCATTTCAATTGGAGGGAGTGATGGCAATATCTGTGGGAGTAAAAATACGGTCTTCAGAAAAGATCGTGCTACCTGTCGATGCAGATAGAACCACAGTTATACTTGCCCAAGAACCAGCCCCACCACACATAACCCACACTCATGCAGGTTGTGCCCCTACCCAGTTGGACAGAGAACCAGCTACACCCCTTCTAACCCCAACCCCAGTAGATAGACACCCAGTTCCCATTGACACAGCAGCGTCTCCACCACAGAGCACCCAAACACGAGCAGTTAGTAAGGCAACTGCAGTGCCCAAATCATGAGGACCACCACTCCGAACCCGAAGTCAACGCTTAAAGCAGAAGAAGAATTGTTCTCAGGTCAGGTTCCGTAGCTATGGTTCATACTACTTTGCTCTTGCATCACTATATTTACTGATACCAACTAATTTCAAATTTGAAGGATGCAATTGAAACTCCAATGGCGCAACAGGTATGTTTTAAACCTATTTCTTCAACATGTTTGGTTGTTTGCTATTGTAACTTGCTCTATGTTGATTTCAGTTTCAATTGAATAAACAGTTATGTTCTCATGCCATGCACATTACAAGTGTTGTTATTGTTGTGTAGTTTCCCACACTTATATTCTGTCTATGCTGCTTTGTCTTAAATAGATATGATTCTAACTGTATCTATCTTGATTTGGCAACATAAACTAGAATGATATAGACCATACAGTGACCATACTATGTAGATATATGTTTGTTTCATGATGTTATCTTATCCACCTTACTAATGAACTGGTTTACCAAAGTGAGTTTCATGTACTACATTGTAAACCTGAGATGTGTTTGTTTGTTTCTCTTTTAGAACGTGGATAAAATATTGGAGAAGAGTACCCTGTTATGCAATGGTAAAGGAAGTAATGCAGATAAGGTTCAAGATAGTGAGACATCCCTGTTGGTCTCCAAGAAAGCTGATAAAAACTATATTGAAGACACTGAGACAACCCCAAAGTCCTGTCTTGATGTAGTGTTCGAGTTACTGGCTACCACTGCTGGCACCAGCTCTTCGAACTCGTTGCCTGAATCAGTTCGGCTTCTTGAGTCTCAACTTCAAGTTGAAAGACATCGATCAGATGTTATGCGACAGGAAGCCGGAGGACTGAGGAAGTCCCTGCAGAATTCAGATGCATACTTTCTGGTGCAACAACAAGTGTTGGAGGAATTAAGCGCCAAACAAGAGAAAGTTAATAAGCTTGCTAAGCATCTTTCCAGCATTACGGGTACACATGATATTGTTTCTTGAGCTCTTCTGAAGTGGTTTTAGTTTTGGACTTGTTTTGCTGCGGTGTTTATATGCTGTTGTGTTCCCTATATTTGCACTGGTGGCGAACTTTGATGCGCAGTGGATGTAATATGTGTAATAGCCATGATAGCCTAGTGTAAGTTGCTTGCTTATTTATTTCCTTGTTGTCTTGTTTATTTGTTTGCTTGTAGTCAGTGCAGTACTTTTTCCGCGGTTTGCTAGTGGCTGCAACAACCTATTTTTTAAAACTAGGCCACAATAACCATGGGCTAATATTTACTATAGTGACATTGGGCCTCCTACGGGCCGTTGAAACAGTGGGCCTTCTACGGGCCGTAGAAACAGTGGGCCTTCTACGGGCCGTAGAAACAGGGGGCCTTCTATGGCCATACAATCAATGGGCCTTATACGGGCCGTATCATCAATGGGCCTTATACTGGCCATATGATCGATTGGCCAAACATGGGCCAAACAGACCGCATTCTGGCCGTAAACGGGCTAGAGTTGGAATCGTCCGTTCATGGGCCGACCATAACGGGCCATCGTTAATAGGCCGTATTTGATGATGCTATGAGAACGGCCCAACGTATTAACGGACCACAAACGGGCCGACTGTAACCACGGGCTAAATTTGGCCCATAAGCAGAAAATGACCGTAACGTGCCATAAGTAAACGAATGTTGGAAATGAGCCCAAGAATAAATGGGCTCTGAGAAGGCCGAAAGATAACATGGGCTGGAAATGGCCCAACGGAATAACGGGCCGTTAATGGGTATAAAGTGATACACTGTTCTTTACGGGCCAGTTTCACCACGGGTCGTTAATGGGTGTAAAGTGATACATTGTTCATTATGGGCCAGTTTCACCACGGGTCGTTAATAGGCCAAGACTTACATAGGGCCTCATATGAGCCGAAAGACATCATGGGCCATACATGGGCCAGAAGTGAAAACAGGCTGGAATCATATTGGATGGCCCAGATGACGCTACTGGGCCTAATTCGGATAGGGCGTAACGGGCCTTGGGTTAGCAGGCTGTAAATGGGCTATATGCGAACAAGCTGTTAACAGGCTTTCCATGGGCCGGCCCGCCACCTTTTGACCAAGTCAAACGGGCCAGCCTTTTCATAGGAATGGGCCTCTGTTGGGCCGTGCCACATCTCGACGTATCATAGGCACCTTCTGTCCAATGAGTGGATGACATCTGTCCCAGTGATGAGCTGACACGTGTTTCCTCCAGCCAATAATGATTTTACACATGGAAAATCCCCATTGGTTGGGGCTGTTAACGGGTTATCGGATCCAAAACCCTACCCGATAGCTTAACGGCGTTCCGTTATGGTGGATGCCACGTGTCGGTCACCCTTGATGAAAGCACTTCCGTGACGCGTGATTTATCGTCATGGAAGTGGACAATTCTGTGATGATAATTTTGGTAATGTCATGGAACACTTCTACGACAGCACAGGTATGACTATCTTGATTCTGTCATAAAATCGTCATGGATGTACATGCATGACAAAAAACGCGACCTACTGTGACAAACACGTATCATCACGGAAGTGTATGTTTTTTTGTAGTGCTTGCTCTTTGATCTTGGTCTAACCTGTTTTGCCACTAAAGTTCCGATTGGATTCAGAAAAGTTGAAGTTAGCAAAACATCTCAACTGGGAGTTATAACAGCAAACCAGTTAAACAAACAAGGAATTAAAGAGTTTCAATTAGATGCTGAAAAGTAGTTATTAACATTATTGTAACCCGCTGTTGTAGCAGCAAAGCAGTTAAACAAACAAGTAGCTATTTAAGTTTAGGCAAACATGTAATTCTTAATAGTAAGTATCAAACACATAGATAGGTGCAGTCTATAATAGGATTAACAGGCTGTGGCATTATGTAATCAGTAGCAAACTAAATTAAGCCAAGCAACATAATTGAACAATTTTGCAATAAGTGGCTAACTAAAATTCCAAGATGCAGGTAACTGAACTTATGCTAGCTCTTTGTAGAGGCACACTACAACTTCTTCTTCACTTACAAGGCTGTACGAAGGAGTCCATGGCATCAATTGCTTGGATACGCAGTCCCAATACTTCTTTCTTCCCACACTGCATTGGTAAGTCGAATGGTTAATCTGGTAAGATGGTGCGTCCTTGATATGCTATATGAGGACGTGTAGTCAGACTAGTTGTAGCCACACACATCACACTGGCTTTTACTATATATTTCATGCGATTACTTTTGGCATATCGAGATCTAAGCAATCTACAATAGGATGAAAAGACTGGCATCCTTCACATTATTGGCGAACTCAGTTCATAGAAACAAGCAATTCAACCATTCTACGGGTAATCAAAAGCGCCACTGGAATATTTTTCACTACGCCAATCACACACGCAAAAGGGGCGACGCCAGCATAGGGGCTGGTATGGGCGGCCGCCTCGGGCGGCTGGAAAGTGTACGCCTAGTTTGAGTCGTCCAGGTTGGCCCAGGCTAGTTTTGTTCGTCCCAACGCATGGGCAGGCAATGTAAAAAATGAAGAAAAATGTTTCAATTTGATGGGCCAATAACATAAGTGCAAGGCAGGCCCTATAGCAGGCTCGCGGCCCAAACGAGCGCCTCCCATATTGATCGACAGCAGGAAAAATCCCAATTCGTTCGCTCCAGCCTCCAGTATGGTTCGCTCCTAACCTAGTTGCCGCTCGACAGACCGACACAGCATTTCCTTGCGCCCTCATTGGAGGGAGGTCACCGGGCTTCAAGCAAATGGAAGGACAAGAAGATGAAGATCCAACCCTGGGTGTAGCCTGCGTGGGAGGCAGCGGAGGCAGCACAGGCATGGCATCAAGCTTGTGCAAACGGACAGTCGCACCTTGCAAGAGTAGCATGTGCAACGAGCAGGTACATCACATCCCTGATTATATCTAATTCAACTGTTCAATTTCTGGCCAATAGTTAAACCTAACGGTGTTGTAAAACTTCTTGTATGTAGGGAATCTATGAGAAAATGAAACCAATTTCTGCTTATTTTATAACTCCCCCAATCAATACTGAACTGACTGAATCTGATGTATCTAATCAAGTTTCCGGTGCAAACATACAAGCTCATGTTGTTCTTGAGCCTGAAGTGTCTAATGAGTAGACTGCCAATGAAGGATTTGATGCAAACATTTTACATGCTCCTGGTGATGAACATATAGTGTCTAATGAGGGATCTAATGCAAGCATTTTGCAAGCTCCCATTGAAGGATTTAGTGTCTAATGATGATCTGCTATGTTGAGAGAGACATAGAGATTTGCAAGCATTGATGACAAGCAAATTATAGTGCATTTTCATGACTTGAGGAAACATCGAGGCCATCTACCAGAAAGTCCCCGTATCATGACAATGTAGCATAAATACTTTTCTAATATGTTGTTTGAAACTATTGGCATACTTGTGCAGGATGGATATATTGATATGCAGTTTGCGCACTGGTTATAGGTGCAATTACACTTCGATATTTTCAGCCAGAGAACGAATAATTCAAGCAGGTACAGACCATGTTTGTAGTCCTTGTACAGCATGTTGCATTTTGTGTTTTTTGGTGCTTGCATCATTTAGTGTTTATAATCTGAACTACTTTGGATCATTAGCTGGTTTTCAAAGTGCATGTAGCTTCACATTTCTCAAGTTATGTTGATTTCCGGAGTGCAAGTGCCTTCGTTTTTTTAAGTTAAATGTTCGCCCCTGGTAACTTGAATTCGTGGATCCACCACTGCACACAAATCATACATGAATGCCAGTATGAATTAAATGAAATGCAGGGACTTACGCTAGGCCGTTGTACAGGCTCACTGCAGCTCTGCTTGCGCTTGGGATGTTCCATGTACAAGTCCATGTTACCACTTGCTTGGATGTGCAGGCCTTGCGCTCCTTGCACCCCCCTCTGCATTTTTTACACGGCGAATGGTTGATCAAATAAGAGGAATCGACCTTGCTGTTGTACCGGAGGACAGATACTTACAAGGTTATATCGGTGTGCAAGATGTGTACTAGGTCCTGTAGCGCCATCATGCTTCGCTAAAAAATGGTTTTGCTTGTTTCAGATGATATCTCTAGAAGAAATAAGAGTTAAAGTCAGAGTTGCATAGGTGTGTAAGCTAAGAGAGTAGTGAAAGGATATCCAAACATCGTCGGAACAGTGCACAAGGGAGTGATGTGTGGATACCTAGTTCGGGCCGGTGTTTGGGCATGCTCGCCTAGCTAGAGTGTGGGTCACTTCAGAGCCGTTGAGGGTGATGCGCTGGCGTTGGCTGGCCGTGCACAGATGCAGATCTTGAGTGGCAGCAGAGCGCTACGATGCCGTGGACAAGACCGTTGGTGAAGCCCCAACGGCCTCGGGGGGCGGAGGTGCAACAATGTGCTCGGTGAAGTAGCCCCGATGAGGTGGGAGACGACGTCGGTGAAGCGCACCTGATGCGGTGGAAGTCGGTGTCTGTGAGGCACGTCGGTTGCGGCGGCCGATGTTGTCGACGAACCACCCAATGCGGTGGACGAGGGCGTAGATGAGGTAGCTCCGGTGCGGTGGTGAAGCGCGGCCGTCGTCTTTGTTGTCGTCGTATGGCACAGAGGTGTGGAAAGACACAAGACGAGGGGCGATTCGAACTTTGCTTGGGTTGGCGGCGAAATAGGGATTTGAGCAATCTGGGTGCGGAAGGGGACGGTGGAGAAGGAAGATTTTGCAGGGCTGGAATTGGGGCCGCCAGATATTTCAATCCGAAACGTGGAAGCGCGAACTTATTTTGTCGTCGTTCTTTTTTGGGTGGGGAGGGGGGAGGGAGGGAGGGGGTGGGTGGGTAGGTGCTAAGCGTCCGTCCGACACACGCGACCACCATGACACGACCCTAGTCTGCCTGGTGCGCCTACATTTGAGAATGCAAATGAATCTTCTTTCATTTGCAAACGAATCTGTATGTATTTCCATGACCGTGTTTTCCTTGCAAATAATTAGTCATTTGAAATGATATACTATAAATTAATTAATGAGGAGTTATTTCAAAAAAAATTGAAACGGTATCCACGGTATCCACGCTAACGTGGATTTGAGTGTGTATCACATAATTAGTTATTTGAATTAGAGTGTGTGCCACATAGCGATCTCCAATTCTAATGTGGATTTCGCATTTCACTGTATCCATGCTACTTTTTTAATACAAATTCATATGTATATGATGAACACCATGGTAGTGAGAAAACTTCTAGATGGATTCAAACATATGACCTACAAAATAGCACAACAAATCAAGTCAATGTCAACTTTTCGAAACCTAGTATGGCACTAATTCAAAATAATTACCCATATGCATGGTCCTCAGTTCAAATCTTACAATGTACACCAAATTGAAACATCGATATTAAGTCTCGTACTATCTACATTCAAATGTTGTTTTTAGCCCCCCCCCCCCCGGCACACACGATACATACTTCCTGTATCGGTCAATCTTCCTATCCTAACCACCTTAGGAAGCTATGTGTTTCCAATGCACGTTCATTCTTTCCCTCCATGTTTCGATCTCTAACTCTCTCAACTACACAACCCCCCTTTTCCACTCTGTTACCAAATGTATTTACCTCACACACCCGCCATTGCACCCCATGCCAAGCTCTCTCTCTCTCCCTCTCCCTCCCACCCTCTCGCGCTAGATACATGCATTTACTATCTAGACCCCCAACTTCTCATGCACACGCACGCACATTGTCTATCTAGGTCACTCCCTCAAGACTGTCTCACTCTTTCTTCTACACGGCGGGCCACACTCGCTCAATCTCGCTCTCTTTATCTGAGTCTCGATTAACCTTGTTTTCTTTCACACACAAATGATATATCTCCCTGTTTGGGCCTCAATCGACACACTCTATACTCTCTCATGCAGATTGTCTATCTAGGTCAGTCCATCCAAGCTGCTCCCACTCTTTCGACCTCATGGCGGGCCACGCTCACTCAATCTCTCTCGCTCTATCTATCTATCTATCTATCTATCTATCTATCTATCTATGTACCCCTGCCTCTCTCTCTCTCTTTGTATGTCTCGATTGACCTTGGTCTTTCTCGAACAAAAACAAATGAGATGATGGAACAAGAAGAATAAGAAGCAAGAGGCGAGAAATTGAAGATGGCCTAGGGGCTCTGCCCTCTTTCCCCATTTATAGGCAAAGGAAGGCCAACCGCCGGCCTCCCACGATCTCGAGCAATGATGGTTTTTTCTGCATGCAGCAAGCAGTTGTCAAGTCAGACAGTTGCCGAGGCAGCATGGGGAAGCGGAGACGCCCACATCTTATAAAGCGCCACATGTTGACTCGGTCTGCAGGCGATTGGGGCCCGCGGTGCTTTGCACTTGCCCTTTTGCTTCGCCTCGAAGCCAAGTGCGAGCGCACCTTGGGCCCGGGGGCTACTATCGGCGTTCTGGGAACCAGGGTACCCATACTTGCCTGCCTGCGGTCCACAGCGTGACTCCCTCGATGGCCTGGTACGGCCCATCTTCAGCATCCACAAGTCAAGATCCTCGCGAGGGGCCAAGCCTCGCGAGGCGGGCGACATCAAGACCCCCTAAAGGAACAGCCTCCTAGGCGGCCTCCTAAGGAGTGGAGATTCCTATGCAAGCACTCACCTCATAAGGCTGGGGTGATGCCATCCATGACGACCAAGGCCAGACGCGCCCGAGTGGGTGCAGAGCAGCAGGTTTTCTCTTTAGTGCTAAGGAGGCAAACGTAGGCACAGAGTCCATGGAATCAACCAAAGGTTACCATTTGCATGCAACAAGACCCAGACCGCCAGGGTGGTAGGATGGATGTCATCGTCGTGCCCACCACGATGTCATGATCAGAAGCTTTGTACGTGAAGATCAACTTTCGTCAGGATAAGATGTACTACTTGTCCCCCTTCAAAATTGGCCACTGTGGGATCCCTTCAAGCCTAAGTTTTGGGGGAATAGGACCAAGGCCACTATAAGTATAGCCTAGCCACCACCATAGAAAAGGGTCGAGTCCCAGAGAGATATCTCCCCGAAGCTACCACCATCACAAGAACAAGCCTCCTGAGGTTGTTCTTCCCCTTGTACTAGTTCATCCTCAGCCCCCGCAAGGAGAATCCACCACAAAGTAGGAGTAGGGTTTTACATCGCAAGGTGGCCCGAACCTGGGTAAACCGTCGCGTCCATTCTTTTCTTATTCATCGAGTTAGGCCATGAGAGTAGCGAGTTGGCCAGCTAGAGAGGTTGAGTTCTTCGCACACACCCCAGAGTTCGAACCTTTCTTGGGTCTGCGGAGCCAGGAATCCGAAGAGCGCCTCGTCGACTACAGGGTCCAGCTGTGCTCCTATGGATGTCGTTTTGTTGGGATCTGTTGGGTGCACTTGAAATTTTACTATTTCATCGGATGGCTTGAATGATGTGGGTTTTTGTCTTTTACTGAGAACCACATCGTCCTTGTCGACTATAGTGCATAGCGATGTCAACTCTTTGGTCGTGAAGGCTTCCGATAGTGCCTCTAGGGCGAGGGATGTTGTCCTGTTTTCGGCTCGCAAGGCTTTGCTCGGGTCGCTTTTAAGCGAGATTACCCCGTTGGGCCATGGCATCTTAAGTTTCATATACCCGTAATATGGTATGGCCTGAAATCTTGAGAATGCCTCTCATCCTAGAAGGGCGTGGTATCCGCTACGGAAGGGCACAATGTGAAATAGTGAGGGTTCTGATATGTAGTTGTTGGGTGTGCCAAACACAATGTCCAGGGTTACGCATCCCGAGTAGTGTGCCTCCCTACTGGGTATTATACCTCGGAACGTGGTATGACTGCGTTGGATGCAAGACCTGATGAATTGCATCTTGTCCAGAGTATCCTCATAAATGAGGTTGAGGCTGCTGCCTCCGTCCATCATCACTTTAGTTAATCAGAAACCATCGACAATGGGGTCGAGGACCAGGGCGGCAGGTGGGGCTTGGCTTGTCCTTCTCGTTGAAGGTGATAGGCATGGCTGCCCATGGGTGTGTGGCCATTACCAGATATATCTGGTTGAGCTCTCGAAGAGTCTTTTTCCTTTTATTGTTTCAGGCGAATGTCTCGTATACCATGAGGATGTTATGGTCCAGTGGTGAGGCCGCTGACTGGTTATCTAGAAGTGTACGGCCCAAAATTGGCTCGCCGTATTTGGCTAGTTGTCGTAGCACCCAACAGGCTCGAAGTCTGTGGGTTGGGTTTGTGTCTAGCAAGACTGAGTGTATTGGGCATGGTTTATCCAGCAATTCGTCCATCACAGATTTAGGCTTAATCTTCTTTTCGTCTGGGTCGCGCTCCAGCGACCGATCTGTATATGCCCGTTTAGGGCGGGACCTTCCATGTTGCGAGGCGGGCGATGGCCCCATGTTCATTTGTTGTGCCCTCCATGTGTTCTCCATGGTGCAATATTTGTGTACCATGTCTGATAGTTCGGTGAAGCTTTGAATTCGGCGATGTGCGAGGGCGTTTAAGAGGCCCTCGTCCTTGCAGTTAAACTGGAAGGCTTTAATTATCTCTTTGTCGCAGCAGGGTGCCATCCTATTTTTTACCAGGAGGAACCTAGCCCAATAATGATGGACTAACTCATTTGGCATCTGTTTGACATACATGAGGTCCCATATGTCCGGGTTTCCCGAATCCAGAGAGTATTCGGTATGGTGGGTGGGTGGAAAAAATTAAAGAATTCCCTTCTATGGCGGACCGGACTATCCTTCATTAGTGTCTGAGTCATGTCTGGCTCTAATCTTGCAAGGTTTGGATCTGGACTAGCGCGCGTATGGATCGGATCGAGGCCGGATCTAGCGCTGGGGCTCGGGTCCAGGCGTATCTCCGGGCTGGTGACTGACTCTAAACTGGAAGCTCAAGTGTACACCGTTCTTAGCTTGGGTGGATGCGGCCCTTCGCGGGCATCTTCAACGGTGGCGACGAGATGAGTGACCAAAGGGGCGATGATTTCCTGGTTGTTGGGTTTAAGTTCGATCGATCATAAGCCATGGGCCTGGTGATGGAGATTCCCATTGCACGGGATATATTTACAAAGTGGTCCATCGACTGGACACATGGGGGTGCCATGCACTCCAGCAATTCGGTGGGATACATGGGGGTTAGCACAAGTGGTCTGTCAGAGCTAGGCTTCAAAGCCGGACTCCGAGTGATACATAATTATTGAAAATCTGCTGGCCCTGGGGTTGATGCCCCGGAACCGGTGAATTCCTCTATGGGGACGAAGCCTTCAATCTGGTCGAAGCGACTAGCGGGATCAGCGAGCACCAAATATGCTGCCGAAGACGAGGAGACGTCCAGGAGTGGGGGCGCCCTTGGTTCGGGCATGGTCTCCAATGATCGGTTGGGCCATCTATTCTTCTGGCGATCCAATAGCGGAACTCTGAAAGCACCAATTTCGGTGTCAAAATTGGCAGACCTCGGGGTAGGGGGTCCCGAGGTGTGGATCTAGGATCGATGGGGAACAAGGGATGACGAACACAGTGTTTACCCAGGTTCGTGCCCTCTCGAGGAGGTAATATCCTACATCCTGCTTGATTGTATTGGATGTATAATATGGTTTACAGAGTAGATCTACCTCGAGATCCGTATGAGCTAAACACTAAGGCGATGAGGTGATGAATGTAGCTCTAGCCCTAAAGACTAACAACCCTCGGTTTAGATAGACACCGGTAGGGTTAGGGTTACCGAAGATAGATTACAATATGGGTTTAAAAAGATCATGCACCTTCTTGACTTGGAGGGCGAACCATGACTTCCTAGGTCTCCTGACACTATACGGCTCCACCAGTCCGGCCCATGTACAATGGGTCGTTGCCTCGAGAACCCCTTAGTCCATGACTCCCTCAAAGCCCGTTCCGGCACCCTGCCGGAGGGGGAAACCATCACCGAAGGCCATCTTCATCATCCCGGCAGCCACCATGACGAGGAGGGAGTACTTCATCCTCGGGGCTGAGGGTATATACAAGTAGCTATGTGTTTGATCTCTCTCTCTCTCTCGTGTTCTTGATTTGGCATGATCTTGATGTACCGCGAGCTTTGTTACTATAGTTGGATCATATGGTGTTTCTCCCCCTCTATCTTCTTGTGATGAATACAGTTTAACCTCTGAGGTTTCACTATTATTGGATTGAATACTAATATGGATTTGAGAACACTTGATGTATGTCTTGCGTGGGATACCCATGGTGACAATGGGGTGTTCTATTGATTCACTTGATGTATGTTTTGGCACTCAACTCGCAAATTCCCGAGGTGACATTGGGGTAATCTATGCATAGGGGTTGACGCGCGTTTTTGTCCTTATTTATCCGGTAGGAATCTTGGGGTACTCTTTGAGGTTCATTGTGTTGGATTGAGTATTATGAATCTGATGTTGTTTGATGCATATTGTATAATTGACCCACTGATACTTGTGGTGACATTGGAGTATCTAGGTGAAATTAAGGTTGATTGGTGTGTATCATATGGTGTTATTTTACTATGAGCTCTAGGGTTGTTTGTGACACTTATAGAAATAACTCAATGGATTGATCAGAAAGAATAACTTTGAGTTGGTTTCGTACCCTACAAGCAATTTCATCTTATGTTATCCATGAAGGAACTTTGGAGTGACTCTTTGTCACATGTTGAGGGGTTGCCATATGATTTAATTATGTTATCATTGTTGAGAGAACTTGCACTAGTGAAAGTATGAACCCTAGGCCTTGTTTTCAAGCATTGCAATATTATTTTTATTCACTTTTGTTACTAGTTACCTTGTTGTTCTTATATTTTTCAGATTACAAAAACCTATATCTACTATCCATATTACACTTGTATCACCATCTCTTCGCTGAACTAGTGCACCTGTACAATTTACCATTGTATTGGGTGTGTTGGGGACACAAGAGACTCTTTGTCATTTGGTTGCAGGGTTGTTTGAGGGAGACAATCTTCATCCTACATATCCCACGGATTTATTAACCGTAGGTCATCCACTTGAGGGAAAATTGCTACTATCCTACAAAACTCCGCGCTTGGAGGCCCAACACGAGTCTACAAGAAGAAGGTTGCATAGTAGACATCAAGCTATTTTATGGCGCCGTTGCCGGGGAGGTGAGTGCTTGAAGGTATATCTTTAGATCTTGCAATTGAATCTTTTAGTTTCTTTTTTATCACTAGTTTAATCTATAAAAGAAAACTACAAAAAAAGGAATTGAGGTTGCCTCATATGCTTCATCGTTTTAATGTCTTTCGTGAAAATGATGGAAAGGAAAATTGTGCTCAAGTGTTAGAGGAAGAATTCAATAAAATGTTTGGCACTAAATGTTTGAATGATAAACATGATTGCAATGTTGTTAGTGTGCTTGCTATGAATATTCATGATACTAGTGATGATTGCACTAGTCATGATAAAGGTGTTTCTTATAAGCATGTCAATTTTTGTGGAGTGAATAGAGTTTGTGAAGACATGCCTTATAGGGATGATAGACTTTTTTAAGAAGCATAAACATGATGAAACCAATCGGTGGCTTAAAGTGATAGATAAATTTGCTACAAAATTATGCTCTCTTCATCCCATTACTTTTGAACTTTGCAATAGGATTGGTCATCTTAATTTCAAATGCAAACTTTTACATGATGGAATTGTGTCCAACTATAGCAATAACTTGATCACCCTTGAACTTTATACTGAACTTTGTTTTATTTGTGGGGTGTGAAAATCGTTTGTTTGAAGCATTCATATTCACTGACCACGTTAAAACTACTCTTAAAGAAATATATATGTTTTGCATTGTAAATAGCAAGGAAAATGCTTATATTGCCAACTATAAAAAGATGGGGAAACCAATAGAATATAAAAGTATCAATGAAAGGGTAAAGATTTCCACTTTCCCCACTATTGTCTCTCATGGTGAAATAGGTTACGAGAATGAGCTCCCTATGCAACCAATCTCATCAATAAGGAGCTCCAAAAAGTTGATTAAACCCACACATGATGTGGAGAAGAAAAAGAAAATACAAAGAAGCAAAGGTAAAAAGGTACCCCTCCCAAATGATGTTGCTCCTATTATTGTTATGCCTCATGATATTGAATCAAAAATAAATGTGGAATATGATATACTTGATGATGATATTGATTCTTTGTCTTATGGTACAATGTCCGAAGAAACTATTGAGGATGATTTTGTTATGCCTATTACTCATTGTGATGATTATGATTGGGAAAATAATGATACTTCTTAGAATCTTTAAAATCTTTTGGCACCAACTTAGAAAGTTGTGATGATAATTATTGCTATACTATTGGTGCTATTCATACTATTAATGATGAGAGTGATTATGCTTATGATATGCAAAGGCATAAGCTTGGGGATGCTATGTTTCATGAGAATGACATGTTTGAGAATTTATTTGCTGCAATTAATGTTTGTCCCAAGCTTGGGGATGCTATACTTGGTGAATATGATATTTTTAGTCCCCCAAGTTTTGATGTGCAAATTTACTATGATGATAGCATGCCTCATATCTATAATGATTGCAATATGAAAGTGGGTTTGGAAGAGTGTCAACTTTAGATAATAATTACCCCACTATTTTGGAGGGTGTTGGATCTTATTATAATGATAGAAGTGGATTTGGAGAGGTCATTACTTTATTTAGTAATGATTCCACTATCTTGGAAGAGGTTTCAATTGATCATGATGAGAACAAAGTTGCTACTTATGATGATTATTGTGATGACACTTATATTATAAAAAATAGTGATGATTATATTTATAAAACTTGTCACGATTATGATTACTCTTTTAGTGTGGAAACAATTTATAGTATTTGAGTTTCTTATGATACTCCCACTATTCTGAATGACAAGAATTTTGCTTATGTGGAGAGTAGTAAAATTTCTATGCTTGTGCATCATGAAATTAATGCTTTATGTGATGGTTATATTGTTGAATTCATTCATGATGCTACTGAAAATTATTATGAGAGAGGAACATATGCTTCTACATATTGCAATAATATCTAGTTTCCTCTCTATGTGTTGAAAATCTTGAAGTTATGCTTCTTTTGCCTTCCTATGCTAGTTGATTCTTGTTCCCATAAATTGTTTGCTCACAAAATCCCTATGCATGGGAAGTGGGTTAGGCTTAAATGAGCTATTCATATGCTTCATGATGCTCCCATTATGTTTCAACTCTTATCTTTTATGTGAGCATCATTGAAATCATGATGCCTAGCTAAAAAGGCATTAAAGAAAAGCACTTGTTGGGAGATGATAACCCACAAGTGTAGGGGATCGCAACAGCTTTCGAGGGTAGAGTATTCAACCCAAATTTGTTGATTCGACACAAGGGGAGCCAAAGAACATTCTTAAGTATTAGCAGTTGAGTTGTCAATTCAACCACACCTGGATAACTTAGTATCTGCAGCAAAGTATTTAGTGGCAAAGTAGTATGACAGTAATGGTAACAGTGGCAAAAGTAAAGATAGCAGTTTTGTAGTAATTGTAACAGTAGCAATGAAAAAGTAAATAAGCAAAGCACAATATGTGAAAAGCTCGTAGGCATTGGATCAATGATGGATAATTATGTCGGATGCGATTCCTCATGTAGTAGCTATAACATAGGGTGACACAGAACTAGCTCCAATTCATCAATGTAACGTAGGCATGTATTCCGAATATAGTCATACGTGCTTATGGAAAAGAAATTGCATGACATCTTTTGTCCTACCGTCCCGTGGCAGCGTGGTCCTAGTGGAAACTAAGGGATATTAAGGCCTCCTTTTAATAGAGAACCGGAACAAAGCATTAGCATATAGTGAATACATGAACTCCTCAAACAATGGTCATCACCAAGAAGTATCCCGATTATTGTCACTTCGGGGTTGTCGAATTATAACACATAATAGGTGACTATAGACTTGCAAGACAGGATCAAGAACTCACATATATTCATGAAAACATAATAGGTTCAGATCTGAAATCATGGCACTTGGGCCCTAGTGACAAGCATTAAGCATAGCAAAGTCATAGCAACATCAATCTCAGAACATAGTGAATACTAGGGATCAAACCCTAACAAAACTAACTTGATTACATGGTAAATCTCATCCAACCCATCACCGTCCAGCAAGCCTACGATGGAATTACTCACACACGGCGGTGAGCATCATGAAATTGGTGATGGAGGATGGTTGATGATGACGACGACGACGAATCCCCCTCTCCGGAGCCCCGAACAGACTCCAGACCAGCCCTCCCGAGAGAGATTAGGGCTTGGTGGCGGCTCTGTATCGTAAAACGCGATGAAACTTTCTCTCTGATTTTTTTTCTCTGCGAAACAGAATATATGGAGTTGGAGTTGAGGTCGATGGAGCATCAGGGGTCCCACGAGACAAGGGGGCGCGCCCAGGGGGGAGGGCACTAAGGGAGTCCTGGATAAGGGGGTATCTGGACAGCCGAACTATATACTTTGGCCGGACTGTTGGGCTATGAAGATACAAGACAGAAGACTTCGTCCCATGTCCGGATGGGACTCTCCTTGGCATGGAAGGCAAGCTTGGCGATTCGGATGTAGATCTCCTCCTCTATAAACCGACCCTGTGTAACCCTAGCCCTCTCCGATGTCTATATAAACCGGAGGGTTTAGTCCGTAGGACACAACAACAATCATACCATAGGCTAGCTTCTAGGGTTTAGCCTCTCCGATCTCGTGATAGATCAACTCTTGTAATACTCATATCATCAAGATCAATCAAGCAGGACGTAGGGTTTTACCTCCATCGAGAGGGCCCGAACCTGGGTAAACATCGTGTCCCCTGCCTCCTGTTACCATTAGCCTTAGACGCACAGTTCGGGACCCCCTACCCGAGATCCGCCGGTTTTGACACCGACATTGGTGCTTTCATCGAGAGTTCCTCTGTGTCATCGCTGCAAGGCTAGATGGCTTCTCCAACCTTCAACCACGCTGCCCTGGGTGAGGCTTTTCTCCCTGGACTCATCTCCGGTAGTGTGTTCCGGACCGCGCGCATCCGTGCCCATCGAATCTAACTGGGCTCCAGTCATGCAGTTCGCCGCCGCGGATATCTTTCAGCACTCACCCTTTGGTGACATGCTAAATTCATTAAGGTCTCTCTCTCTCTGTCAGAAGACTCCTGGCCGAACTATGTCCGGCCTGTGTGGGATATGGAAGACGAGGAAAATTGCGACCCACCCACCACCCACTTTATAGCCACTGTTGATGACCTAACATACATGCTTGACTCCGACCCCAATAACATCGACGGTATGGACGTCGATGTTGGGGACGATCTGGAACCACCGCCCGCGGGGCGCTGGACAGCCACTTCATCATACGATGTCTACATGGTAGACACCCCCAGAGAAGACAAAGGTGACAAAAAGGACACAGCGGAGGATAAACCCCCCGGGCCAAAGCAAAAACAACGGCGTAAGCGCCACCTCAGGTCCAGTCACAGTAAAAATAGCGATAACAACCCAAAGCAGGATGACATTCCGGTTGATTCCGAAGGCAACACTGGCCATAGGGACCCAGTGATGGAGCAGGACAAACCAGTTCATGCTGAAAACAGCCCGGAGCAGACGCCCAATCAGATAAATTCAGAAGGCCGAACTCATCATGCTACCTCCAAAGAAGAGAACAGTCCGGGTGACGATGCGGAACAAGATAACCTCCGCAGAAAACTCCTGGCCATAGCACGGAGCCAGAAGAAGCAGAAGCAAAGGCTTAAGGCCACGCAGGACACGCTCAACCGAAGATGGAATAAGGTGCTGGACACCGAAGGGAAACGTGGCGATAATCGCCACACAAAGAGCTACCCAAAGCGCAAACTGCGACCCGAATTTGATGACGAAGCCGCAACACCCGTTCGACCCAAAAACAATACGGCTACTCAGCCGGACCAACCACCTCATGGCCGCGATAGAGCAGCCATCGATACCGCACACGATTTACGAGCGCTCCTGGACAAAAAGGCCAGTGCGGCCAGATCCATCTATGGGTCCAGAGGACATGCTCCGACGCGGGATGACGGCCACCACAATGATCATATTGATCAAATATCAGTCCGGAATCAACACCGGGAGCAACAGCAGCCGGCAACATGCCGCAACATGGCTAGATACAGAGGGGCCACACACCCCCTGTGCTTCACGGACGAGGTGTTGGATCATGAATTTCCACAGGGATTCAAACTCGTGAATATACAGTCATACGACGGAACGACAGACCCTGGGGTCTAGATTGAGGATTTTATCCTTCACATACATATGGCTCGTCGGGATGACCTCCACGCCATCAAATACCTCCCCCTCATGTTGAAAGGACCAGCTCGCCATTGGCTGAAAAGCCTCCCCGAAAACTCAATTGGAAGTTGGGAGGAGCTTGAGGATGCTTTCAGGGCCAACTTTCAAGGGACCTATGTCCGGCCTCTAGATGCTGATGACTTAAGTCACATAATGCAGCAGCCCGGAGAGTCCGCCCGCAAACTTTGGAACAAATTCCTCACTAAGAAGAATCAAATTGTCGACTGTCCGAATGCTGAAGCCTTAGCGGCCTTCAAACACAGTATCTGAGATGAGTGGCTTGCCAGACACCTCGGCCAAGAAAAGCCGAGAACGATGGCAGCCTTAACAAGCCTCATGACCCGATTTTGTGCGAGCGAGGACAGCTGGTTGGCCCATAGAGGCACCAGCGACCCGGGTACATCCGAAATCCGAGATGGCAACGGGAAGCCATGGCACAATAAGCACAAACATCGGAATAACGATAGTCTAGACAGCACAGTGGTCAATGCCGGATTTAGGAGCTCTCGACCTGGTCAAGGAAAGAAGCCATTCAAAGGCAGTAAAGAGGAACCATCCGGCCTGAACAAAGTCCTGGACAGATTGTGCCAAATCCATGGCACTCTTGACAAGCCTGTAAATCATACCCATAGAGAATGTTGGGTTTTCAAGCAGGCTGACAAGTTAAATGCCGAACACAAGGGAAGGGAAACACCAAGCGAAGACGAGGATGAGCCTCGCCAGCCGAATACCAGGGGCCAGAAACAATTCCCACAAGAAGTCAAAACGGTAAACATGGTATACGCCACTCACGCAGAGTTCGTAGCCCCCCAATTCAATCCCTGCACAAATTGCCCGATCACTTTTGATCACAGGGACTACCCAACCAGTATCTGGCACAGAGGATCGGCTGCCTTGGTACTCGACCCAATAATTGATGGATACCATCTTACTCGCGTCCTAATGGACAGCGGTAGTAGTCTTAATCTGATACATCCAGACACCATCCGCAAGATGGGGGTAGACCATCCAGAATAAGTCAAAATAATGCCACCTTCAATGGAGTGATCCCAGGCGTAGTAGCCCACTGCTGGGGCTCCCTCGTATTAGAAGTGACATTCGGCTCTCCCGAAAACTTCAGAAGCGAGAATCTACTCTTCAACGTCGCCCCCTTCAGCGGCGATTATCATGCATTGTTGGGAAGAACGGCCTTCGTTTGCTTTAACGCAATACCGAACTACGCCTGCCTTAAACTCAAGATGCCCGGTCCACGTGGCGTCATCACAGTTAGCGGAAACACAGAGCAGTATGCGGCAGTTCCCGCTGCCGGACTCTAGGCGACCTCTCCCACCAGAACCCATGATCGGTCATTAAGACCACGGACACGGTTAGACAAGTCCAATACACCATTTTTTCACAATGGCTCGGATAAACCTGAGCCAGGGGCTGTACATGTGTCCCCATAAATATTACAAGGGGCTGCAAACATGTAACAAAATCCCACAATTCGGCTCGCCTCATTCACAGGCTGGATCTCGAGCATTTCTCGAGCATAATTAACTTCTCGCACGTTTTCCTTTTTCTTTTCTACAGACACTACCAGTGCGACACCCTTCCAGGATATGGCACAATGGAGACATAGGCGCAGACGTGCAGCAGGGCCCCGCCCACTGGTTTCTCTTTAGATTAAGCCCCTGCATAAACCTTCTTTACTGTCTTTTGTTGCTCGACGTCCCATGGGTATTTCATAAACATATAAGGGATACTGGCGTTCTAGGCTTTTGGCCACGACAGATCAATACACGTACCTAGAATCACGGGGTTAAGGGCGCCATTCAGCCCGATATATATTATAAAGTCCGAATACCTTCAGGAGTGTTCGGCGTCACGAGTTTGGCCTTATATGCATCAGCTCCGAATCATGTCTTTGGTCAAATGTTGGGTTAGCCCGGCTCCTGGGTTTGCTGCCTTACGTTCCGTTCTATCGGCTAAGGCGGCCAAAGGAGAACTACTACGATTGTGCCCTGGTTATTCCGGACGAGCACCTTAGTAGAGAAAGCCGAAAACTGACTGTCATGATACAACAAGAGACTGGAAAACCACTCAAGGACCAATCAGAATCTATAGGATTCCTCCGCATTAACAAAGGACCGGTCTACCGGTCAAGTACGCGCACCGTATCCGGAAGCTCGCGGAAGTACCAGGGGCTACATAGTAGCCCCACCTTTAAAACTCCTATGGCTAAGTGTAAAGTGTTACAGCTATATAGTCTGGTTGCCTGGTTCGACGTGCGATCACCTCCTTAACGGACCAAGACGTTGGATCAAGTGTGTTCATGCATATTTTCTCGAACACCCCCGCATTATATGTGTGGGGGTCGAAGCCAACGACTGCTAACTTTCACGTTATATGCATACATAAACAACCACACATGAGACATTATACTACTTTCATGCAATAATCAAACACATAAATTGTTTACATTGAATAAAATCGTCACTCAAACATGACATTCTTCAAGCACTGCTCCTCTATTCTACGAGCACCTTCTAGGACCTGCTCAAAATAGTGCTCGGCTTGGTCTTGGTTTCCTGTCGGACCCTGGGTTGCAATGCTGGTGGCCTCCATATCCGCCCAGTATGTTTTCACACGGGCAAGATCCATCCGCGCACCCTCTATGCATGGCGATCTCTTCACGCATCGATCTGCGCTCTGGCACCAAATAATTGTTGCACCAAACCAAAGTAACTGTCCGGCTTCGGCCCCCTCGGCCATAGATGGTCTATTACAGACCTCATTGCAAGGCCGGACAGTCTATGAAGCTCGGCTATATCGGCCATATGCTCACTCAAGGGCAAGGAGCGCATTGGCGCATTAAACTACGTCCAGAACAGTCTTTCTGTTTTATTGTCCTCATGGTCCTTGAACAACTTGGCTGCATCAGCCGCACTCTTCGCCAAATCCGCATACTGATCTGCGGCACTCCATAGCTTATCCAATGGAGCATACTTTGGATCTAAAAACTTCATCCACAACAGATAAGGATTTCTAGCCGCGATCTCCCCGGCTTGTCGAAGTTCCTCCCGCGCATCTCTAATTTGAGAACGCGTCTCTTTTGCCGAGTGCAGCGCCTTCTTCAGGTCAGACGCCTTCGCCTAGTTCTCTTTCTCGAGAACCTCATACCGGCCGGCGGCGTCGCTCAGCTCCACAGCCATCTCGGCTATCTTTTCTTCGCTTCGGAGATGAACGGCCTGTTCGGCTTTCAACTCCTCGGCTGCCTTTAGAGCAGCTGCATTGCTAACCCGGGCTTGTTCCTTGGCAAGGGCAAGCTCCGCCCTCAGGGCCTCAATGGTAGCAGCTCCGCCTGCAACTACATCACATCACATCAATATTACAACCTTTTTGCAATTTCCCAAAATAGATGTGGATATAGGAAAGCATACTCCGCGACTCCTCGAATCGCTTGTTAACAAGCATGACGTCGGCTTCCACCACGTCAATTTTCTGCCTCAATTCGGCGCATTCAGCGGCTTGGTCTACAGCCGAACCCTTATTAACCTGCACAAAAATACAAGTGCGATTATTATCTGAGAATTTGATCGTACGTTTGCCGCCATCGGCTGGCATCCACAGTCTGAGGGGCTACTATCTATACAGAGTGCATGTATCGCATGCGGTACAACTAAAAGCTGCGTATTTTTGCGGCTTACCTCAAAGCCTTTGAGCAGGCTTTTGAAAGCTTCGTTTAAACCGCTTGTGGCGGAGGAGATTTTCTCTAGCACCGTACCCATTAGTGTACGATGATCCTCCAAGAGAGCAGCTGACTCCAGGAGGCCCGTCAGCGTGTTCGGCCGGACATCGGACTCTCCCGGACCCTTTCCCTTGTCCGTCACAGGAGTCGAGCGCGCCGGGCTCGGGGCGGCCGAAGTGTTAGCTTTCGGCCCCATTGGATCTGGACTCCTCCATGACGATACCTCAGGGTCGCGAGCTTCACGGGACGGAGAGGCAGGTGGGGTTTCACTCTCCATCATCTCTGGAGGAAGATCCCCCGAGGACAAGCCCTGTTGAGATGAAGTGCTGACCGGCCTACAAAAACTAGTCCCGGTTATTACTCTTAGAGGGAAACGCAATAAGTTCCTTGTTTAATTAAACTTACAGCTCGGTGGAGGGCTGGCCCATTTTCGGGCAATGTGCGGTGAGGACCCCCTTCGGGGCAGGGCCCTTTGGTGAAGCTCTGTTCCCTTGTTTAGGTGCCCCCGTCTCCAAGTCTTCGGAGGCGGCCCTCTTCTTTCCGTGGGGGGAGGGAATCTCAAATTCGCCTCCCCGATTCTCCTCCTCCATGGAGAAGCTAATTCCCCCGGTTCGGATGCACAATGTGTGAGGCCCACTCTTGGCCTCCCCACTCTTCCCTTCGCCTTTCTCCGGTGGCACCTGACTTAGTGTCCGTTCAAGAATCCTGGCCAATGCCGGGCCAGGTGAGCCTTCGGGAAGCAGGGCCGGACACCTGATCCTCTTCGCCTTGCTAAGCCAATCCTGGTTGCAGACAGTGTTCAGAACAATGTTATGACAGATATAAGCAAGGTGTTCGGTTATAGGGTTAATTACTTGGGTATCAAGGCGATTGCAGCTCAGGCCCGCATCCTCGGTGGTGTCCGGACACTCTACTCGTGGTCCAAAGAACAACTTATACATCCCTTCAGGCGTCATGCCGAAGAAGTGTTGGATGGTTCACGGACCTTCTGGATTGAATTCCCACATCCGGAGAGGTCGGCGTTTGCACGGCAGGATCCGCCGAACTAGCATTACCTGGATTATTTTGACAAGACTAATGTCCCTCTCGAGGAGCTCCCGAATGCGGCTTTGCAACATTGGCACATTGTTTGCAGGCCCCCAGTTTAGTCCCACGTTAGCCCACGATGCCAGTTGAGGTGGAGGGCTCGAGCGGAAGGCGGGTGCGGCCGCCCACTTTGAGCCTCGAGGAGCCGTGACATAGAACCACCTCCATTGTCATAAATCAGATACCTCCGGGAAGGAGCCTTCGGGGCACGGGGCGTCAGCGTTCCTGCTTATTATGGCGCCTCCGCACTCTGCGTGCCGCCCCTCAATCATCTTCGGCTTCACATTGAAAGTCTTGAGCCATAAGCTGAAGTGGGGGGTGATGTGGAGGAAGGCTTCACACACAACGATAAATGACGAGATGTGGAGGATGGAGTCTGGAGCTAGATTGTGGAAATCTAGCCCGTAGTAGAACATGAGCCCCCTCACAAAAGGGTCAAGAGTAAGACCTGATCCCCGGAGGAAGTGGGAAACGAATACGACGCTCTCATTGGTTTCGGGAGTAGGGATAACCTGTTCGGGAGCAGGAAGCCTATGCTTGACATCGGTGGTCAAATACCCAGCCCGCCTGAGCTTCGCAATATCCTCCTCTATGACAGAGGAAGCCACCCATCGGCCTTGATGGTCAGATCCAGACATGATCAAAGATCCGGGGTGCTTAGGCTCGAGCTTTGGGTGTTGGAACTCGGGATGCGAGATGTGCGAGCATGGAGATAGAGGGGTAGGCCTCGGCTCCTTTATAAAAGGGGGAAGAATATCAAGCGTCCCCGAACGTGGTCGTCCAGGACTTGCCTAAAAACACGGAGTCATGCCAACAGGCGCGGTTGGATTACCCATACCCGTATTGATGTGAATCCCCTAGTAAGGGGGACACGATCTCTGCCCTGACAGGACGTGCCAAGGAAACCGCCTCGTGGTGTGTGCGGTAGCAAGTTATAAAAAACGGTTCGAATAAAAACCGGACCGTGGCGTGATGTCACTTTTTGAGGAATTGTCAGCAGATCGGATTCGTGGGTTATTATTCTCTCTACGGTGACATATGGAATTTATCTTGCAGAGCCGGACACGGTCCTTGTGTTCGGAGTTAATTTTGGAGTATTCGGAGGTGGAACCCGCCTCGCAATGCCAAAGACAATCTACGTGTCGGACTCATTGTCATTGAAGCCTGCTTCAGGGGCTACTAAGGGAGTCCTGGATAAGGGGGTATCCGGACAGCCGGACTATATACTTTGGCCGGACTGTTGCGCTATGAAGATACAAGACAGAAGACTTCATCCCATGTCCGGATGGGACTCTCCTTGGCATGGAAGGCAAGCTTGGCGATTCGGATGTAGATCTCCTCCTCTATAAACCGACTCTGTGTAACCCTAGCCCCCTCCGGTGTCTATATAAACCAAAGGGTTTAGTCCATAGGACACAACAACAATCATACCATAGGCTAGCTTCTAGGGTTTAGCCTCTCCGATCTCGTGGTAGATCAACTCTTGTAATACTCATATCATCAAGATCAATCAAGCAGGAAGTAGGGTTTTACCTCCATCGAGAGGGCCCGAACCTGGGTAAACATCGTGTCCTCTGCCTCCTGTTACCATTAGCCTTAGACGCACAGTTCAGGACCCCCTACCTGAGATCCGCCGGTTTTGACACTGACAGGCGCGCCCCCCACCCTCGTCGACAGGGTGTGGGCCCCTGGCCTTGATTCTTTTGCCGGTATTTTTTATATTTTCCAAAAGTTATCTCCGTGGATTTTCAGGTCATTCCGAGAATTTTTGTTTTCTGCACAATAAACAACACCATGGCAGTTCTGTTGAAAACAGCGTCCGTTCGGGTTAGTTTCATTCTAATCATGCAAATTAGAGTCCAAAACAAGGGCAAAAGTGTTTGGAAAAGTAGAAATGTTGGAGACGAATCAACTCCCCCAAGCTTAAACCTTTGCGTGTCCTCAAGCAATTCAGTTGATAAACTGAAAGTGATAAAGAAAAACTTTTACAAACTCTATTTGCTCTTGTTGTTGTAAATATGTAAAGCTAGCATTCAAGTTTTCAGCAAAGATTATGAACTAACCATATTCACAATAACACTTAGGTCTCACATTTACTCATATCAATGGCATAATCAGCTAGCGAGCAATAATAATAAAACTCGGATGACAACACTTTCTCAAAACAATCATAATATAATATAACAAGATGATATCTCGCTAGCCCTTTCTGAGACCGCAAAACATAAATGCAGAGCACCTTTAAAGATCAAGGACTGACTAAACATTGTAATTCATGGTAAAAGAGATCCAGTCAAGTCATACCCAATATAAACTAATAGTAATGAATGCAAATGACAGTGTGCTTTCCAGCGGGTGCTTTTTAATAAGAGGGATGATGACTCAACATAAAAGTAGATAGATAGACCCTTCGCAGAGGGAAGCAGGGATTTGTAGAGGTGCCAGAGCTCGATTTTAAAATAGAGATGAATAACATTTTGAGTGGCATACTTTCACTGTCAACGCAACAACTATGAGATGGCAATATCTTCCATGCTACATACATTATAGGCGGTTCCCAAACAGAATGGTAAAAGTGTATACTCCCCCACCACCAACAAGCATCAATCCATGGCTTGCTCGAAACAACGAGTGCCTCCAACTAACAACAGCCCTGGGGGAGTTTTGTTTAATTATATTGATTTGCTTTGATCTTTTTGATCATGGGATTGGGCATCCCGGTTACCGGCCATTTTCTCGTGAATGAGGAGCGGAGTCCACTCCTCTTGAGAATAACCCACCTAGCATGGAAGATACAAACAACCCTAGTTGAAACATGAGCTGCTCGAGCATACAAAACAGAATTTCATTTGAAGGTTTGGTGTTTGGCACATACAAATTTACTTGGAATGGTAGGTAGATACCGCATATAGGAAGGTATAGTGGACTCATATGGAACAACTTTGGGGTTTATGGAGTTTGGATGCACAAGCAGTATCCCCGCTTAGTACAGGTGAAGACTAGCAAAATACTGGGAAGCGACCAACTGAGAGAGTGACAACAGTCATGAACATGCATTAAAATTAATTTACACCGAGTACAAGCATGAGTAGGATATAATCCACCATGAACAAAAATATCGTGAAGGCTATGTTGATTTGTTTCAACTACATGCGTGACCATGTGCCAAGTCGAGTCACTCAATTCATTCAAAGGAGGATACCATCCCATCATACCACATCATAATCATTTTAATAGCATGTTGGCACGCAAGGTAAACCATTATAAACTCATAGCTAATTAAGCATGGCATAAGAAACTCTAATCTCTAAATGTCATTGCAAATATGTTTGCTTCATAATAGGCTGAATCAGGAACGATGAACTCGTCATATTTACAAAAACAAAAGAGGTCGAGTTCATACCAGCTTCTCTCATCTCAATCAGCCCATCATATATCGTCATTATAGCCTTTCACTTGCACGACCGAACGGTGTGTATAATAATAATAGTGCACGTGCATTGGACTAAGCTAGAATCTGCAAGCATTCAATTCAAGAAAGAAGACAAAGTAATATGGGCTCTAAGTTAAATAAACAATCATGCAAATGAGAGCCACTAAACATTTTCAATATGGTCTTCTACTCTCGACCCCCAAAGGAAAGAAAAGAAAATAAAACTATTTACACGGGAAAGCTCCCAACAAGCAAGAAGAAGAACGAGAAATCTTTTCGGGTTTTCATTTTAATTACTACTACAAGCATGGAAAGTAAACTAACTAATTTTTTTGGTTTTTCTTAAGGTTTATCAAACACACAAGAAGAAAGCTAGAAAAAGAAAATTAAACTAGCATGGATAATACAATGAAAGAGTATGAGCACCGACAACTAGAATAGTGTGTGAACATGAATGTAAAGTCAGTGAGAAATATGTACTCCCCCAAGCTTAGGCTTTTGGCCTAAGTTGGTCTAATGCCAAGGATAGCCTGGTTGATATCCGTAGTTATAACTGGGGTCGTACTAAGCTGCGGCATGTTGGCGAGCCGCCTCCGCTCTCCCCTTGTGTTCAGCTGCCTCCTCCCTGGTAACAACATATCTTCGTTTTGCCTGGTAATCAAAAAGGAAAGGAGCAGGGAGAGTAACATGGATAGAGCTATGTTTGTTAAAGATTAGTCGATACTGGAGGAATTGTTCATTCCTCAAAAGAAAATGATGTTTGACCATCGTGTCATAATCTAAATAAGCAGGAAGCAACTCCATATCCCCCTCTCGTGGGGCTATACCAAGATAATTAGCAACATGGGTCGCATAAATCCCTCCAAATAAATCTCCAGACATACCATTATTATGCAACCTACGTGCAACTATTGCCCCCAAGTTGTAATCTTTATTACCTAACACAGCACTCTTGAGGACACAAAGATCAGGGACACGCATGTGACATGCTTCATCTTTACCGTTAATGCATCTACCAATGAAGAGAGCAAAATAATGTATAGCAGGAAAATGAATGCTTCGTATGGTAGCTTGTGTTATATCTCTAGATTCTCCCACAGTAATACTAGCTAGAAAGTCTTTATATTCATATCTGTGGGGGTCATTAACATTGTCCCACTGCGGGAGTTTGCAAGCAGTTGTAAAATCTTCTAAGTCCATGGTGTAAGATTTATCATAAATATCAAATAGGACACTTTGAGAATTACGTGAAGATTTATATTTAAACCTTCTTACGAATGAATCAGTTAATTGATAGTACCGAGGACACTTATCTTGTAAGAAGTCCTCAAGATCAGCATTACGCACATATGCGTCAAATTCATCCTTGATGCCTGCTTTGACCATAAACTCATCTGATGGCCACTCACAATCTCGCACTTCGGCATCCCTTGGTGGTTCATCGTCTTGCTCATGCATAGAACGCCTGGGTCCTTTATTTGTTGAGGAACCACCTTGATACATTCTCCTAGACATATTTCTTTTTCTGAAAAATTTCTGAAATTTTTAGTAACTTCAAAATAAAAGTGAATAAAATTAAACAAGATTGGTAGCAACTACTCCTACAAGTGCCTAGAGCCTATATCATGCATTGGAATTACTTGGGACCTCATAAATTTAACATGCAAGCTCAAGAACAGGGTCACCTATGCAGAAAAAATTTGCAATGAATAAAGCACTAGATCAAAAACTAATTGGATCAATGGAGGAGTCACATACCAAGCAACAATCTCCCAAAGCAGTTTTTTGAATGGAGCTTTGAGCAAGGAGATCAAAAATCGCAGCAAAATGAGCTAGAACTCGTGCTTGAGCTGGATGGGGATTTTTTTGGGAAGAAGATGGAGTGTGTGGGTTCAGGAATAAGTGGAGGGGAGCCACCTTGGGCCCACGGGACAGGGGGGCGCGCCCAGGGGGTGTGGGCGCGCCCTCCACCTCGTGGCCAGGTGCTTGCCCCCTGCAGTGTTTTCAGTGCCTAAAATCCTCAAATATTCCATAAAAAATCATACTAAATTTGTAGGGCATTTGGAGCACTTTTATTTTCGGGATATTTTTTTATTGCATGGATAATTCAGAAAACAGACAGATAATAGTATTTTTGCTTTATTTATTCTAAATAACAGCAAATAAAAAGAGGGTACAAAAGGTTGTGCCTTCTAGTTTCATCCATCTCATGATCATCAAAATGAATCCATTAACAAGGTTGATCAAGTCTTGTTAACAAACTCATTCTGAATAACACGGAACCGGAGAAATTTCAAATAACACTAAGTTACGTCAACGGGGATATGAACATACCCAACAATAAGAATATCATACTTTTTCTTGACAGTAGGAAGAGGAAATTCAAAACCTCCAATAATGATAGTTGGAACTTTTCCAATAGAATTGATGCTATGAACTTTAGATTGTTTCCTCGGAAAGTGTACCGTATGCTCATTACCATTAACATGAAAAGTGACATTGCCTTTGTTGCAATCAATAAGATCCCCTGCAGTATTCAAAAAGGGCCAACCAAGGATAATCGACATACTATCATCCTCGGGAATATCAAGAATAACAAAGTTCGTTAAGATAGTGACATTTGCAACCACAACAGGCACATCCTCACAAATACCGACACGTATAGCAGTTGATTTATCAGCCATTTGCAAAGATATTTCAGTAGGTGTCAACTTATTCAATTCAAGTCTACGATATAAAGAGAGAGGCATAACACTAACACCGGCTCCAAGATCACATAAAGCAGTTTTAACATAATTTCTTTTAATGGAGCATGGTATAGTTGGTACTCCCGGATCTCCAAGTTTCTTTGGTATTCCACCCTTAAAGGTATAATTAGCAAGCATGGTGGAAATTTCAGCTTCCGGTATCTTTATTTTATTTGTAATGATATCCTTTATATACTTGATGACCCACAAGTGTAGGGGATCAATCGTAGTCCTTTCGATAAGTAAGAGTGTCGAACCCAACGAGGAGCATAAGGAATTGATAAGCGGTTTTCAGTAAGGTTTTCTCTGCAAGCACTGAAATTGTAGGTGATAGATGGTTTTGTGATAAGATAAATTGTAATGAGTAACAAGCAATGAAAGTAAATAAGGTGCAGCAAGGTGGCCCAATCCTTTTGTAGCAAAGGATAAGCCTGGACAATTTCTTATAATGAGAAAAGCGCTCCTGAGGACACATGGGAATTATCGTCAAGCTAGTTTTCATCACGTCATATGATTCGCGTTCAGTACTTTGATAATTTGATATGTGGGTGGACCAGTGCTTGGGTACTGCCCTTACTTGGACAAGCATCCCACTTATGATTAACCCCTATTGAAAGCATCCTCAACTACAACAAAAGTATTAAGGTAAACCTAACCATAGCATGAAACATATGGATCCAAATCAGCCCCTAACGAAGCAACGCATAAACTAGGGTTTAAGCTTCTGTCACTCTAGCAACCCATCATCTACTTATTACTTCCCAATGCCTTCCTCTAGGCCCAAATAATGGTGAAGTGTCATGTAGTCGATGTTCACATAACACCACTAGAGGAAAGACAACATACATCTTATCAAAATATCGAACGAATACCAAATTCACATGACTACTAATAGCAAGACTTCACCCATGTCCTCAGGAACAAACGTAACTACTCACAAAGCATATTCATGTTCATAATCAGAGGTCTAATAATATGCATTAAGGATCTGAACATATGATCTTCCACAAAGTAAACCAATAAGTATCAACTACAAGGAGTAATCAACACTACTAGCAACCCACAGGTACCAATTTGTGGTTTTGATACAAGATTGGATACAAGAGATGAACTAGGGTTTTGAGAGGAGATGGTGAGGGTGAAGATGTTGATGGAGATTGACCCCCTCTCAATGAGAGGATCATTGGTGATGATGTTGGTGATGATTTCCCCCTCCCGGAGGGAAGTGTCCCCGGCAGAACAGCTCCGCCAGAGCCCTAGATTGGTTCCACCAAGGTTCCGCCTCGTGGCGGTGGAGTTTCATCCCGTAAGCTTGCCCATGATTTTTTTCCAGGGTAAAAGCCCTCATATAGCAGAAGATGGACACCGGGGGCCCACCAGGGGGTCCAGGAGACAGGGGCGCGCCCAGTAGGGGGGCGCCCCCCACTCTCCTGGATGAGGTGTGGGCCCCTGGTGTATTTCTTTCGCCCAAAAATTCTTATTAATTCCAAAAAAGATGTTTCGTGGAGTTTCAGGACTTTTGGAGCAATGCAGAATAGGTTTCCAATGTTTGCTCCTTTTCCAGCCAGAATTCCAACTACCGGCATTCCCCCTCTTCATGGTAAACCTTGTAAAATTGTAGCGACCAGACCTCAAACAGTCTGATCTCTGTGCATCAGTGTCATCCCTGAATCAATAATGCTGACACACACAGTACTTGAAGGATTTATAACAGAGTGGCAATCACACACTTATTGCCTCAAATGTCTCAAGAGAGAGCTTATTACAATGAATATGGCTTAAGGCCATCTAATAACGATAACAGCGGAAGGCTTGGAAGATACGTGAGTCCATCAACTCCAATGGCATCACTGAGTATAGGAGCACGATCCTAAGGCGTCTTACTCATCGTCTGAAAAGTCTGTAACATGAACGTTGCAGCCCGAAAACGGGTCAGCACATGGAATATGCTGGCAATGTAACACATAGAGAGTAATGAAATGACATAGCTATACTACATGCATATATGGCTGGTGGAAAGCTCTATGGTTACAGTTTTTGCATAAAGCCAATTTTCCCTACTGCAAAGGAATAAATTTTATTTAACTATCATGGTAGTTGTTAAACATTGAGAATGGTTGACGGCATCCTCAATCCCAATTAAGCATCATCATTAAAACCCAACAATATTAATTAAAGTAACATGATGAGATTCACATGATAATCCAAGTACTAGATACTCAAAACGTCCATAACCGGGGACACGGCTAATCATGATTAGTTTGTACACTCTGCAGAGGTTGCGCACTTTTCCCCACAAGACTCGATCGCCTCCGTTTGTTTTCTCGCACTACATGGTGTTTGAGAAACGGATGACCGAGACATAGTCTTTCAGAAGCGCTAGCACCTTATGATTGGGTAGACCCGTACACCTACTTTCCCCTACATCTGCTAGTCTACCATCGTAAGAGTTCGCACGACTTAATCAACTATGCTAGAGCCCATAATAGCATGTGGCTGCACATGGAAGTTTCTAGCATGAATAATCTTATGATCCCTTTGAGCCTGGGTGGCGGTCCAAAAACAAATAGGCAATCCTGGAATGCCCAAGTGCCTCAATCCACCCAGATGTGTATTAAAGTTGCCACCTTAAATAAACCATTAATTAACAATCTCACATCTGTCATGGATATTCACTCACCCAATCCACGTCTACTAGCATAGCATGTCATAATAAGCAAACGTAGAAGTAACTCCCAAGGGTTTGATAATAAAACAGGTAATAGGTACTACCTCATCTACTTCCCAAAACCCACATATTAATCACATCCTAATCATGCAATTGTTTGAGGATTGATCTAATGCATAAAAACTGGGTAGTAAAGAGGTATGATCAAAGTGTTACTTTCCTTGCTGATGATCCGTGAAACCTAGGGATTCGAAGTAGCAAGCGGTGCAATCCGGGTACTCTACCGCAAACAAACAAACAAACAAGCATACAATAAGTACTCATCTAATGCGCAGGTAAAACTCAAATAAGAGATCTAACCAGAAAGTTCAACTTAAGAATTCCGGTTGGCACAAAGAATCAAATCGAATGAAGCAACGAAAATCAAACGGCGAAAGAAACAAGCTTCGTTTACTAATATGAACCTAAGTCAAAATTTTACAGTAGCAAAAACTTGTTTGAGTAGGTTAAACGGAAAGAGAGTTTCGAGACGAAACGCTAGGCGCTTGAATCGCCTGATTCCGATAAACGAGCAAAAAGTTATACTAAAACAATAATCGGATCAAAAATCGCGATTAGAAAAATCGCGAAATAAATCCGAGAAAAAGAAAATGACGAACAGATTAACGAACGAACGTTCATTATCTGGATTTAAACGATGAACACGTTCGTTAAAACGAACGAACAAGCAAACCTTTGCTAATTAAACTAAATCAAAAAACTAATCTAAAAACGGATCTAAAAAACCGACGAAAACTGACGGAAAAACCGAACAGTTTTTCTAAAAAAAACGGCGGCGGTGACGGGGTCAACCTCGGCGTGCAGGTCCAGCGGCAGCGGCGGCGGTGGCGGCGGCAGCCGGCGGTGGCGGCGGCTAGGGTTTGGGGCGGCGGCGGCTCGGGCGGGCTGGGGCTGGCGGCGGCCCGGGGTGGCGCTATATAAAGGCCCCGACCAGAGGAGTCCTGGCCGATCCCTGCCTATAGTCGGTTCGGTTTTTTTTAATAAATTTCTCGCAGAAAATCAAACGAAAGAAATACTAAACGGACTCCAAAAATCCCGAAATAAATTTTCCCCGACTTCTAAAATCAAGCCGGACAAGATGAACATTTATTTGGGGCCTAAATGCAATTTTGAGAAATGCGCATTTTTCCTAAATTCAAATAAAATAGCAATAAAATCCAAAATAAAAACTTATTTGATTTTATTATTAAATCCTCAATATTTCTTTATTTTGGGGAAGTCTTTTTATTCCCTCTCTCATATTTTTATAATCAAAAAAATTGAAGATAAAATAAATAAAATCAAATGATGCTATTTTCAAAATTCGAGAAAACTCAAATATGAAAATAACGAAATCCCCAACTCTCTCCGAGGGTCCTTGAGTTTCTTAGAATTTCTAGGATCAAACCCAAAATGCAATAAAATATGATGTGCAT
This sequence comes from Triticum aestivum, assembly GCF_018294505.1. Lineage (NCBI taxonomy): Eukaryota > Viridiplantae > Streptophyta > Magnoliopsida > Poales > Poaceae > Triticum > Triticum aestivum. Next base: position 170,208,608 of record NC_057813.1, read on the forward strand.
TAATGATCTATTTTATAACATTCCAAATTGAAAATTTGGGATGTTACAAACCTACCCCCCTTAAGATGAATCTCGCCCTCGAGATTCGGGTTGGCTAGAAAATAGGTGAGGGTGGTCCTTCAGCAGATCTTCCTCTCTCTCCCAGGTGGCTTCATCCTCTGTGTGGTGGCTCCACTGAACTTTGCAAAACTTGGTAACCTTGTTGCGGGTGACTCGGCTGGCATACTCAAGAATCTTGACTGATTTCTCTTCATAGGTCAAATCATTGTCCAACTGAATCGCCTCTAGTGGCACTGTATCTCTCAGCGGTATATCCGCCATCTCTACGTGGCACTTCTTCAACTGGGACACGTGGAATACGTCATGAACTGCTGACAATCCTTCGGGTAATTCTAACTTGTAGGCAACTTCTCCCATACGCTCCAAAACTTTGTATGGTCCCACAAAACGTGGCGCTAATTTACACCAAAACGCTTAACTCCTCGAAGTGGAGATACTCGAAGATAAACTCTATCTCCGACTTCGTAAACTGTCTCCTTGCATTTTGAATCTGCATAGCTCTTCTGCCTGGACTGGGCTACTTTCAGTCTATCACGAATCAACTTCACCTTCTGTTCAGACTCCTTGATCAAATCTGGTCCAAACAACTGGCGGTCTCCAACTTCATCCCATGACAACGGGGTCCTGCACCTCCTTCCGTACAAGGCTTCGAAAGGGGCCATCTTCAAACTGGATTGATAACTATTGTTGTAAGAAAACTCTGCATATGGCAGGTTGTCATCCCAACTTGATCCATAATCTAGGGCACAAGCTCTTAGCATATCCTCCAAAATCTGATTAACTCTCTCTGTCTGTCCATCTGTCTGCGGGTGAAAAGCTGTACTGAACTCTAGCCTGGTACCCAAAGTTTCGTGCAACTGATTCCAGAACTTTGAGGTAAACTGGGTTCCTCTATCTGATACAATGGTCCTCGGAACTCCATGCAGACATACGATCCTAGTCATGTATATCTTGGCCAACTTAGCACTGGTGTAAGTGGTCTTCACTAGGATGAAATGTGCTACCTTCGTCAAACGATCGACTATAACCCAAATTGAGTCATAGCCTGAATGAGTCCTGGGCAATCCCGTAATGAAATCCATGCCTAGCTTATCCCACTTCCATTCGGGTATTGGCAATGGCTGTAACAGTCCTGCTGGCTTCTGATGCTCTGCTTTTACTCTCTGACATACATCACAAACTGCTACATATTCTGCAATATCCTTCTTCATTCCGGTCCACCAGAAAGTATCCTTCAAATCCAAATACATCTTGGTATTTCCTGGGTGAATCGAATATGGTGAATCATGGGCATCTTGCAGAATCAACTTCCTGATCTCTGGGTCATTAGGCACATAAACACGATCTTCAAACCATAGGTATCGTGCTCATCTTCATGAAATCCTTTAGCTTTTCCTTTGCTCATCCTCTCCTTTATGGCGGCAATCTCCTTGTTAGTCTTCTGGGCTTCTCCGATCTTATCCATCAAAGTAGACTGAATCTCCAATGCTGCTACATAGCCTCTCGGAACTATCTCCAAACATAGCTCACGAAGATCCTCGGCTAACTCCTTTGGTAACTCCCCGGTCATTAGTGTATTGACATGGCTCTTACGGCTCAATGCATCGGCTACTACGTTAGCCTTTCCCGGGTGGTAATGCAATCTCATATCATAATCTTTGATGAGTTCCAACCATCTCCTTTGCCTGAGATTCAACTCTTTCTGTGTGAAAATGTACTTCAAACTCTTGTGATCCGTGTACACCTCACAATGGTTTTCGATGAGAAAATGTCTCCAGGTCTTCAATGCATGCACTACGGTTGCTAACTCCAAATCATGTGTGCATAATTCAACTCATGAGGTTTCAGCTGTCGTGAAGCATACGAAACAACTCTCCCCTCCTGCATAAGCACTGCTCCAAGTCCTCGACGTGAAGCGTCGCAATATACCTCGTAATCCTTACTCTGATCTGGTAGAATCAACACTGACGATGTTCCTTCAACTCCTGGAAAATGGCCTCACATTCCTGAGTCCAATTGAACTTGGTATCCTTGTTCAACAATTCTCTCATAGGTTTTGCAATCTTGGAGAAGTTCTCAATAAATCTCCGGTAATATCCTGTGAGTCCAAGAAAACTCTAGAACTCTCCAACCGTTGTTGGTCCTTCCCAGTTTGTCACGGTGACAACTTTGGTGGGGTCTACTACTATACCTTCTCCGGATATAACATGTCCGACGAATCCAACTTCCTTCAACCAAAACTCACATTTGCTGAACTTGGCATATAACTGGTGTTCTCTGAGCTTCTCGAGTACCAAACGCAAATGCTCCTTATGCTCTTCTTCGTTCTTCGAGTAGACCAAAATATCATCAATGAACACCACGACGAACTTATCCAAAAACTCCATAAACACCTTGTTCATCATGTTCATGAAATAGGCAGGTGCGTTAGTCAGACCAAATGACATAACGGTGTACTCGTACAGCCCATACCTGGTGGTAAAAGACGTCTTAGGTATATCCTGCTCTCGAATCTTTAACTGATGGTATCCTGATCGCAAATCGATCTTGGAAAATACCTTAGCTCCTTGCAATCGGTCAAACAGATCATTGATCATCGGTAGTGGGTACTTGTTCTTGATTGTTACTGCATTCAATCCTCGATAATCAACAACCATCCTTAATGATTCGTCCTTCTTCTCCACTAGAAGTATAGGTGATCCCCAAGGCGAAGAACTTGGGCGAATATATCCTTTATCCAGTAACTCCTTAATCTGATTCTTAATTTATTCCAAATCCTTAGCGGGCATCCGGTACGTTCTCTTAGATATTGGCCCTGTGCCTAGCAAAAGCTCAAATCAAAACTCGATGTCTCTATCCGGTGGCATGCCTGGCAACTCTTCCGAAAATACATCAGGAAATTCCTTCACAACTGGTATTTTCTCCTGCACAACTCCTGATAAGGAATTTACTTGCATCCTCTTCGGCTCATGTCCTTATACATACTTGATCCTTCTCCCTTCTGGGGTGGTAAGCAAAATCGACTTACTGGCGCAATCGATGTTTCCTCCATACATCGATAGCCAATCCATACCCAGAATCACATCCAAACCTTGAGATTCCAAAATGATTAAATCTGAGGGGAAAACATGCCTGCCTATACTCAATGGCACTTGAAAACATCCTCGACTGGCCATATACTCCGCTCCTGGTGAGCTTACTAACATGGATATTACTAGAACCTTGGTGGGCAATTTATACTTATCCACAAATCCCCTCGATACATATGAATGCGATGCACCAGTATCAAAAAGAACGATTGCAGTAAATGACTTAACCAAAAACTTACCTATTACTGCATCTGGTTGGGCTTCAACCTCCTCCACATTAACGTGGTTCACCTGTCCCCTGTTGAAAGGGTTCGGCTCCTTCCCCGAGCTTCCATTGCCATTTCCGTTTTGGCCTTTGGGACATTCATTGGCGTAATGTCCGGTCTTTTGGCACTTAAAGCAAGTGACTTGGCTCAAATCTTTCTTCGCTGGGGTTGATGGGTTGGTACGGTTCTGGCCGTTGCTTCCTCCATTCCCATTCTTGGGTCCATTGTGATTATGCGAGCTACCTCCTCCATGGCTATGCTGAAAATGTCCTCCCGACTTCGGGGTAAAACATGGCTTCTGCTGAGCTCCAGAATTGTACTTTCCTTGTCCATACTTCCTCTTGCGGTTCTCAATCTGCTGCTGCTTCCCTTCAATCATAAGAGCACGATCTACCAACTCCTGGTAGTTGTTAAAACTTGCTACCATCAACTGCATGCTCAGCTCATCATTCAGTCCTTCCAGAAACTTCTCCTACTCAGCTGCATCCGTAGCAACGTCATCTGGGGCGTAACATGCTAGCTTACTAAAGTCATCCACATACTGGCCAACAGTACGTCCTCCCTGGCGTATGTTGGGAAACTCACGCATCTTCATGGCCATTGCTCCTACTGAAACACGGGCAGTACGGAAAGCCTGCTGAAACTGATCCCATGTGACAGTGTCTACTAGATAGGTGGCTGTGAAATTCTCCCACCATGATGCTGCAGGTCCATCAAGCTGATGTGCGGCAAGTCGCACCTTCTTCGCATCCATGCATCCTGCAGTGGTCAACTCTCTGGCTGTCTTGCGAAGCCAATCATCTGCAGCAATCGGCTCGGTGCTACTGGAAAACACCGGCGGATTCAGCCTAAGGAAACGGGTTAAGTGATCAACATGTGGTGGTGGGTTGTTGTTGTTGTTGTTGTTGTTGTTGTTGTTCCCCTGATTCTGATTCTGGACTAACAACTGCATCAGGGCATTCTACTACTGGATCAACTGAGTGAGCTCCGGTGGGAAAGCAAATCCGTTGTCACGTCTCAGAGGCATCTGGGGGTTTAGAAAAGATGAGAATATAGGATAGAATGAGGTCTAGAGGGAAAACACTACCCATATGCACATGAGACAAATTGCAATCAAAATCACTTCAATCAATTCAAACAAGGGCATACAACGGTCTAGCTATCATTACAAAAAGTGCTTGGACTATACTAGATACATGGGGGAATACTACTACTGTTATGGTGGTCAACTAGAAAAACTGCTCCATTGAAGACTCCATGATATCTGCTCCAGCTTCATCAACATAGTCATCATCGCTATCATCTGGGTCTGAGTCGGTGTCGTCGATGATGATGTAGTTCTCTGGATAAGTGCAATCTTCATCTTCTCCCTCAGTCGCGGGAAATCCCATGAATACTTTTAGCTTCTTCTTCAGATCATCGCTCTTCTCCACTAGTGTTGCTATTTCCTCCTCATGTCCATCGCGTGTAGACTTGAGTTCTTCCTCCAGTTCTGTGATCTTGGTCCTGGCCTTCTTCAGATCTATCATGCCTGCGCACATCTGGTTCTCCTGGCGTCGAATGTGCTGGTTTAACTCATGGATGAATGCTGCAATTGATCTGTCCTTCCTGGTTCTGATCATCTCCCATTGCTCATCTCAGCGCCCACAAATCTGGTAGATAGTATCCTTAAGCTCCTTGTGGTAAACTTCTCCAATACGTCCCATGGTGATGTGGGATGCCATGCTCTTTCCTAGACTCCAGGTTGGTGCATCGAAGGAAAACTCTATGGGCTCAGTGACGGGCATGAACGTCCTTCCTGGAACTTGAACTTGAATCATCCAACGCTCCTCTTCAGGTAAAGTGGCGTTGTAGGTCCCGATGAAGCTTGGTACTCCGATGTTCAGGTACTTGGTGACTTCCTTCAGGTGTCATCCAAAGGGTGTATCTTCGTCCGGTTGCATGAACTTGTTGCTTGCATCTGCCATCCTAAAAGAGAGTAGAAAAGATGAGAAGTCAGAACTAAGAAGAGAGAGTAGTGATCTAGGGCTTAGCTTAGTGGTCGTGTCCTATAGTCAGCATGTGCTCTATACCATCTTGTAGCGACCAGACCTCAAACAGTCTGATCTTTGTGCATCAGTGTCATTCCTGGATCAGTAATGCTGACACGCACAATACTTGAAGGATTTATAAGAGAGTGGCAATCACACACTTATTACCTCGAATGTCTCAAGAGAGATCTTATTACAATGAATATGGCTTAAGGCCATCTAATAATGATAACAGTGGAAGGCTTGGAAGATAAGTGAGTCCATCAACTCCAACGGCATCACTGAGTATAGGACCACGATCCTAAGGCGTCTTACTCATCGTCTGAAAAGTCTGCAACATGAACGTTGCAGCCCGAAAACGGGTCAGCACATGGAATATGCTGGCAATGTAACACATAGAGAGTAATGAAATGACATAGCTATACTACATGCATATATGGCTGGTGGAAAGCTCTATGGTTACAGTTTTTGCATAAAGCCAATTTTTCCCTACTGCAAAGGAATAAATTTTATTTAACTATCATGGTAGTTGTTACACATTGAGAATGGTTGGCGGCATCCTCAATCCCAATTAAGCATCATCATTAAAACCCAACAATATTAATTAAAGTAACATGATGAGATTCACATGATAATCCAAGTACTAGATACTCAAAACATCCATAACCGGGGACACGGCTAATCATGATTAGTTTGTACACTCTGCAGAGGTTGTGCACTTTTCCCCACAAGACTCGATCGCCTCCGTTTGTTTTCTCGCACTACATGGTGTTTGAGAAATAGATGACCGAGACATAGTCTTTCAGAAGCGCTAGCACCTTACGAATGGGTAGACCCGTACACCTACTTTCCCCTACATCTGCTAGTCTACCACTGTAAGAGTTCGCACGACTTAATCGACTAAGCTAGAGCCCATGATAGCATGTGGCTGCACACGGAAGTTTCTAGCATGAATAATCTTATGATCCCTTTGAGCCTGGGTGGCGGTCCAAAAACAAACAGGCAATCCTGGAATACCCAAGTGCCTCAATCCACCCAGATGTGTATTAAAGTTGCCACCTTAAATAAACGATTGATTAACAATCTCACATTTGTCATGGATATTCACTCACCCAATCCATGTCTACTAGCATAGCATGTCATAATAAGCAAACGTAGAAGTAACTCCCAAGGGTTTGATAATAAAATAGGTAATAGGTACTACCTCATCTACTTCCCAAAACCCACATATTACTCAGATCCTAATCATGGAATTGTTTGAGGATTGATCTAATGCATAAAAAATGGGTAGTAAAGAGGTATGATCAAAGTGTTACTTGCCTCGCTGATGATCCATGAAACCTAGGGATTCGAAGTAGCAAGTGGTGCAATCCGAGTACTCTATCACAAACAAACAAGCATACAATAAGTACTCATCTAATGCACAGGTAAAACTCAAATAAGAGATCTAACCAAAAAGTTCAACTTAAGAACTCCGGTTGGCAAAAAGAATCAAATCGAACGAAGCAACGAAAATCAAACGGCGAAAGAAACAAGCTTCATTTACTAATCTGAACCTAAGTCAAAATTTTACAGTAGCAAATACTTGTTTGAGTAGGTTAAACCGAAAGAGGGTTTCGAGACGAAACTCTAGGCGCTTGAATCGCCTGATTCCAATAAACGAGCGAAAAGTTATACTAAAACGAAAATCGGATCAGAAATCACGATCAAAAAAATCGCGGAATAAATCCGAGAAAAAGAAAACGACGAATAGATTAACGAACGACATTCGTTATCTGGATCTAAACGATGAACGCGTTCGTTAAAATGAACGAACGAGCGAACGTTTGCTAATTAACATAAACCGAAGAAAAAAACGGATCTAAAAAACGGATCTAAAAAAACCCAACGAAAACCGACGGAAAAACCGAACGGTTTTTCTAAAAAACAGCGGCGGCGACGAGGTCAACCTTGGCGTGCGGGTCCGGCGGCAGCGGCGGCAGGCGACGTCGGCAGCGGCAGCAGCAGGCGGCGGCGGCGGCTAAGGTTTGGGGCGGCGGCGGCTCGGGCGGGCTGGGGCTGGCGGCGACACGGGGTGGCGCTATATAGAGGCCCCGGCCAGAGGAGTCATGGCCGATCCCTGCCCATAGTCGGTTCAGATTTCTTTTAGATAAATTTCATGCAGAAAATCAAACGAAAGAAATACTAAACCGACTCCAAAAATCCCGAAATAAATTTTCCCCGACTTCTAAAATCAAGCCGGACAAGATGAACATTTATTTGGGGCCTGAATGCAATTTTGGAAAACGCGCATTTTTCCTAAATTCAAATAAAATAGCAATAAAATCCAAAATGAAAACTTATTTGATTTTATTATTAAATCCTCAATATTTCTTTATTTTGGGAAAGTCTTTTTATTCCCTCTCTAATATTTTTATAATCGAAATAATTGAAGATAAAATAAGTAAAATCAAATGATCCTATTGTCAAAATTCGAGAAAACTCAAATATGAAAATAACGAAATCCCCAACTCTCTCCGAGGGTCCTTGAGTTGCTTAGAATTTCTAGGATCAAACCCAAAATGCAATAAAATATGATGTGCATCAATGATCTATTTTATAACATTCCAAATTGAAAATTTGGGATGTTACAAAAATAAGAGAGAATAGACATAAGTGTTGAGATATAATGTGTAATAACAGCCCATAATGTAATAAATATTGATATAAAAGCATGATGCAAAATGGACATATCAACTCACCCAAGCTTAGACCTCGCTTGTCCTCAAGCGGAAGCCGAAATCGAAAAATATGTCCACATGTTTAGAGATAGAGGTGTCGATAAAAATAAATTACGGACATGAGGGCATCATGATCATTCTTATAATAGCACATAAATAGATTTTTTTGTCATATGATTTCTTATGCTCAAGTAACAATCAATTCACAATGTCAAGTATGGTTCAAAAACTTCATTGGGAACTAACAAACTATAATCTCAGTCATTGAAGCAATTGCAATTTATCGTAACATCAGAAAGAGTCAACAATAGAGCTTTCCAGCAAGCTCACATACTCAACTATCTTGTAGTCTTCTATAATTGGTAACACTCACGCAATACTTGTGGTTATGGAGTTTCAGCCGGACACTGAGAAAGATAGGGGCTTATTGTGTTGCCTTCCAACGTATTCACCTTTAGGTGGTGTCAACAATAATAGCCCATGCTAACTAACATCCAATTGGATATATATATCATGATCTTTCAAACACGAGGAGCGTGCCAAAGGATAAAATGAAAAAGGGAAAGGTGAGGATCACCTTGACTCGAGCATAAAGTAAAAACATTAAGTAAAAGATAGGCCCTTTACAGACAGAAGCATAGGTTGTCATGCGCTTTTAGGGTAGGATACACAAAATCTTAATGCGAAAGAACGTCATTTTATATTGCCCCTTGTATGTGGACCTTTATTATGCAGTTCGTCGCTTTTATTACTTCCACAACAAGATCGTACAAAGCTTATTTTCTCCGCACTAATAAGTCATGCATATTTAGAGAGCAATTTTTATTGCTTGCACCGATGACAACTTACTTGAAGGATCTTACTCAATCCATAGGTAGGTATGCTGGACTCTCATGGCAAAAACTGTGTTTAAGGATATTTGGAAGCACAAGTAGTATCTCTACTTGGTGCAAGGAATTTGGCTAACATGAGGGGGAAAGGCAAGCTCAACATGTTTGGAAGGTCAATAACAATATACTTTAACTGAGATGTGAGAAAACATAAACCATTACGTTGCCTTCCTTGTTCAATGTCAACTCTTTTAGCATGTCATACCTAATGAGTGCTCCCAATCATAAAAGGTGTCCGAGATAATATATTTATATGTGAACCTCTCTTTCCTTATTACTTCCTATTAATTGCAACAATGACCAAAACTACGTTCATCAACTCTCAACAATTTTTATGCCTCATAATTTATATGTGTGAAGTTATCACTATCCATAAGATCAATATGGACTCTTTAATTCTTTCTACTTTCTCAAGATCATAGCAACATAGCAAAGCCCTTGACTCAACACTAATCCTTATTATAGGTAGCTCACGGACTAGATTACAAAAAGAGATCACAAAGCAAAACTCAAAACTACTTAATATCAAAACTTCAATCTACTAGATCAAGATACTACTAAAAGGATCGAACTAAATAAAATGGTAAATATAGGAGTGTGATGGTGATACGATACCGGGGCATCTCCCCCAAGCTTGGCAGTTTCCAAGGGGAGTGCCCATACCCATGTGATTATGTCCTCGGAGGTGATGAAGGTGGTGATGATGACGATGGATAATCGCACATTGAGCGTAATAGCTCCTCCAGCTTGCGGATAATGCCCTTGAGTCCAGCGATATGATCCTTCAACAGAATATTCTCCTGTGTGAGATACTTGTTCTGTATGCGAGCTAACTCAATCATCTTGAAAGCTTCAATTTCTGTTGGAGTAAATAGGTTAGGTAAAGGTTGAGGGATGTCTTCTTCTTTCACCGCCGGACCTTGAACCTCCATGGCCTTCTGGATCCCTTCATCCTTGTGGATCTCTTCCGGTTCTTCTCTTTTCAGCTCTATCTTCAATAGCCAAGCATCCGTGTCGTTGTTGTTGGAGGAGGGCGACGTCATGGTGCTATTGTTCTGCAACAGAAAAGCTCGAAACAAAAACAGAGGATATTTGCATGATACGGTGGTCAAAACCTTCGGGAGTATATATAATGAATTTTTACCGACCAAAATACGTAATGTGCAAGAAAACGGAGTCCGGGAGGCACACGAGGTGCCCACGAGACAGGGGGCACGCCCAATAGGGGCGGGCGCGCCCTCCACTCTCGTGGGGGCCTCGTGTCCCTTTCGGACTACTTCTTTCTTCCTAAAATTCTTAAATATTCCAAAACTGATAGAAATTGCCATGGGAGTTGTTTTGGAATCGGTTTACTTACCGTACCACATACCTATTCCTTTTCGGAGTCTGGAATGTTCTGGAAAGTGTCCCTTATGTATTCCTCAGGGGTTACAGTTTTAATGATATTAGTTTCAACATTTATAGGATTACCTGAAATATAATGTTTAATTCTTTGACCGTTTGCCACCCTCGGACTTGTGCCTTCGAAGTTGTTAATTTTTATGGCACCAGAACAATAGACCTCCTCGATAACATAGGGACCTTCCCATTTAGAGAGAAGTTTTCCTACAAAAAATCTTAAACGAGAGTTGAATAGTAGTGCATAGTCTCCGACGTTAAACTCACGCTTTTGTATCCTTTTATCATGCCAGCGTTTGACTTTTTCTTTGAATAGCTTAGCATTCTCATATGCTTGGGTTCTCCATTCATCAAGTGAGCTAATGGCAAACAACATCTTCTCACCGGAAAGTTTGAAATCATAATTGAGCTCTTTAATAGCCCAATATGCTTTATGTTCAAGTTCAAGAGGTAAATGACATGCTTTTCCATAAACCATCTTATATGGAGACATATCCATTGGATTTTTGTATGCAGTTCTATAGGCCCATAATGCATCATCAAGTTTTTTGGACCAATTCTTTCTAGATCTATTGACAGTCTTTTGCAAAATTAATTTGAGCTCTCTATTGCTCAACTCTACTTGGCCACTAGACTGAGGATGATAAGGAGATGCGATTCTATGATTGACATCATACTTAGCAAGCATCTTACGGAAAGCACCATGAATAAAATGTGAACCACCATCAGTCATAAGATATCTAGGGACTCCAAACCTCGGAAAAAATAACTTCCTTAAGCATTTTAATAGAATTGTTATGATCAACACTACTAGTTGAAATAGCTTCTACCCACTTAGTAACGTAATCAACAGCAACTAAAATATGTGTATAACCATTAGAGGCAGGAAAAGGTCCAATATAATCAAAGCCCCAAACATCAAACGGTTCAATAACAAGAGAATAATTCATAGGCATTTCTTGACGTCTACTAATGTTACCTACTCTTTGGCATTCATCACAAGATAAGACAAACTTACGAGCATCTTTGAAGAGAGTAAGCCAATAAAAACCAGATTGTAGTACCTTGTGTGTAGTTCTATCTCTAGCGTGGTGTCCTCCATAAGATTCAGAGTGACACTTACGTAGAATCTGTTCCTGTTCATGCTTAGGTACACAATGCCTAATAACACCATCTACTCCTTTATAAAGGTGTGGGTCATCCCAGAAGTAATGTCTTAAATCATAAAAGAACTTTTTCTTTTGCTCGTATGTGAAACTAGGCGGTATAAATTTAGCAACAATGTAATTAGCATAATCAGCATACCAAGGATAAATACGAGAAGCATTAATGACCGCTAATTGTTCATCAGGAAAACTATCATCAATAGGCAGTGGGTCATCAAGAACATTCTCTAACCTAGACAAGTTATCTCCTACGGGGTTCTCAGCTCCCTTTCTATCAATAATGTGTAAATCAAATTCTTGGAGCAAGAGAACCCATCTAATGAGCCTAGGCTTAGCATCTTTCTTTTCCATAAGATATTTAATAGCAGCATGATCAGTGTCAATAGTAACTTTGGAATCAACAATATAAGGTCTAAACTTATCACATGCAAACACAGCTGCTAAGAACTTTCTTTTCAGTAGTAGCATAATTTCTTTGGGCAGTATCAAGAGTTTTACTAGCATAATGGATAACATTCAAATTTCTTATCAACTCTTTTCCCTAGAACAGCACCTACAGCATAATCACTATCATCGCACATAATTTCAAAAGGTAGATTCCAATCAGGTGGCTGAATAATAGGTGCAGTGATCAAAGCTTTCTTAAGTATTTCAAATGCTTCTACACAATCATCATCAAAGACAAAAGGAATATCGTTTTGCAATAAATTAGTCAGAGGCCTAGATATTTTAGAAAAGTCCTTAATGAACCTCCTATAAAAACCGGCATGACCAAGGAAACTTCTTATACCTTTTATGTCCTTGGGACATGGCATCTTCTCAATAGCATCAACTTTGGCTTTATCAACTTCAATACCTCTCTCGGAGATCTTGTGCCCCAAAACAATGCCTTTGTTAACCATAAAGTGACACTTTTCCCAATTCAGGACGAGACTAGTGTCTTCGCATCTCTACAAAACTCGATGAAGGTTTCTCAAACAATCATCAAAAGAGGAGCCATAAACAGAGAAATCATCCATGAATACATCACAAATCTTTTCACAAAAATTAGAGAATATAGCCATCACGCATCTTTGAAAGGTAGCAGGTGCATTACATAAACCAAGGCATACGTCTATAAGCAAAAGTACCAAAAGGGCAAGTAAAGGTCGTTTTAGATTGATCCTTCGCGGACACAGGTATTTGAGAGAAGCCAGAATAACCATCAAGAAAGCAAAAATGTGTGTGTTTGGATAGTCTTTCTAACATTTGATCAATAAAAGGTAAAGGGTAATGATCTTTCTTAGTAGCTTTATTTAACTTACGGAAATCAATTACCATCCTATAACCTATAATAATTCTTTGTGGGATCAATTCATCTTTATCATTAGGAACAACAGTAATACCTCCCTTTTTAGGAACGCAATGGACAGGGCTTACCCATTCACTATCAGCAATGGGATAAATAATACCTGCCTCAAGGAGCTTTAGTATCTCCTTTCTTACCACTTCTTTCATCTTGGGATTTAGTCGTCATTGAGGATCTCAAACTGGTTTGGCATCATCCTCCATATTAAATTTGTGTTGGCATAACGTGGGACTAACGCCCTTAAGATCATCCAGAGTATATCCAATAGCAGCTCGGTGCTTCTTCAGAGTTTTCAATAATCTTTCTTCTTCTTGCTCTGAAAGGTTAGCACTAATAATAACAGGATATATTTTCTTTTCATCAAGATAAGCATACTTTAATATTATCAGGTAATGGTTTGAGTTCAAACACGGGATCACCCTTGGGTGGAGGGGGATCCCCAAGAATTTCAATGGGAAGGTTATGTTTCAGCATAGGTTCCTGTTTGAGGAACACTTCATCTATTTCCCTTCTTTCCTTCATAAACATGTCGTTTTCATGGTCTAGCAAATATTGTTCTATCGGATCAGTAGGAGGAAAAGCAATGGAAGCAAGACCAATAATATCATCCTTACTAGGTGGTTCCCTATCATGAGGTTGTCTACGAAACTTAGCAAAATTAAACTCATGAGACATACCATCTATACCAACTGTGACAGTATCTTTTTCACAACCAATCTTAGCACTAGCTGTATTCAAGAAGGGTCTACCAAAACTAATTGGACAAAAGGAATCATGTGGGGAAGCAAGAACAAGAAAATCAGCAGGGTATTTAACTTTCCCACACAAAACTTCAACATCTCTAACAATCCCAACAGGTTTAATGGTATCCCTATTAGCAAGCTTAATAGTAACATTAATGTCTTCTAATTCAACGAGTGTAATGTCGTGCATAATTTCTTTATATAAATCATAAGGTATAGCACTAGCGCTAGCACCCATATCACATAGGCCATGATAACAATGATCTCATATTTTAACAGAAATAACAGTCATGCCTACACAGGTCTATGTATCTTAGTATCTGGTCTAGCAATATTAGCAGTCTCACCACAGAAATAAATAACATGCCCATCTAAATCCTCATCCAAAAGATCTTTAACCACAGCAATACTAGGTTCAACATTAATTTGCTCAGGAGGTGTATAAGTCCTAGTATTACTCTTACGAACAACAGTCGAAGCTTTAGCATGATCCTTTATCCTAACAGGAAAAGGAGGTTTCTCAACATAAGTAGTAGGGACAATAGGATCACTATAGGTGATAGTCTTTTATTCGACTGTAATAGGTGCAACCACTTTCACTTCAACATGAGGATTATATTTAAACCACTTCTCTTTAGGGAGATCAACGTGAGTAGCAAAAGACTCACAGAAAGAAGCTATTATCACAGAGTCAAGTCCATACTTAGCGCTAAATCCACGGAAAGCATCGGTATCCATAAAAGATTTAACACAATCGAACTTAGGTGTCATACCTGACTCCTTACCATCGTCGGAACCCCAATCTTCAGAGTTGCATTTAATTCTTTCCAATAAGTCCCACTTGAAATCAATAGTCTTCAGCATATAAGAACCAGCACAGGAAGTATCGAGCAGGTTGTGATTATCAAGAGAAAGTCGAGCATAAAAGTTTTGAATAATCAATTCCCGGGAGGGCTCATGATTGGGGCACGAAGATAACATTGACTTGAGACTCCCCCAAGCTTGAGCGATGCTTTATCCTTCGCGAGGCCAGAAATTATATATGTAATTACGATCACGATGAACAAGATGCATAGGATAGAACTTCTGGTGAAATTCCAACTTCAATCGCTTATAATTCCAAGATCTCGTATCATCACATAGCCTATACCATGTCAATGCATCTCCCTTCAAAGATAAAGGTAAGACCTTCCTTTTGACAACATCATAGAGAATACCTGCAAGCTTAAATAATCCACAAACTTCATCCACAAAGATAAGGTGTAAATCGGGATGCAATGTTCCATCTCCTGTAAATGGATTAGCTAGCAGTTTCTCTATCATGCCCGAAGGAATCTCAAAGTAAATATTTTCATAAGGTTCAGTAGGTTGAGGAGCAACTCTTTGCTCTTCAGGTCAGGGTGAAGATACCCCGAACAAGCCCATCAAAGGATTAGTTTCCATAGTGACAAGTAACAGAAAATATGACATCGTTAACACCAAGGATATGATTTCCTTTAATAAGCTTGTCAAGGTTTATCATGCCAACGTGACCTAGTCGTCTATGCCATAACCAACCTTTTGAGGATCTAGCAATGAAGCAAGTTTTAGGTTGAGCATTTTTAGTGAAATCAACTTGTATAGATCACCTCTACGTATACCGGTAAAGACCATTTTATGATTGTCTCGACGAAACACTTGGCAATCTACTTCAGTAAATAGGACATTGAAACCAAAATCAGCAAGTCTAGATACTGAAAGTAAGTTGTAGCCAAGAGACTCAACGAGCATAACATTCTGAATGGAGCTATCATGTGAGATGGCCACCTTACCGAGGCCAACCACCTTACCCTTTGAGTTGTCACCGAAAGTGACATACTTTCGAGGACTATCATTTTCAGCAAGCTCACGAAACATGTCTTTATCTCCGGTCATGTGATCGGTACATCCACTATCAAGAACCCATTCCTTTCCTCCTGCCATATATCCCCAAAGATTTGCCATAAGACCAAAATGTCTCATTGCATCATCAAGATCAAAGTCATCATCATCATCCTCATCATAGTATCCATGTTTAACATCGTCATGTGGTGGATCAATTCCTAGTGAGAGTGATTCATTAGTATGAGTTTGACAATAATCTACACTATGAATTCTAGTAGCTTCGGAAATGATATCGCTAATAATTCCAACATTTCCTTTGGCACGCATAAGGTATGTAAGTTCAAATAGACGATCACCAAACATAGGATCACTAGTATTCATCTTACTCAAAGCAATAAACTTATGAAGAATTTCATCAACATTTTTCAAAGAATAATCAGGAAATCGTTCCTCAAGAAATTTCCATATAGTGTAGGCACATTCAAGAGTAGGCAGTTTTCCAACCAAGTTTCTAGGCAAGCCTCTAGTGATAAGATTAACAGTTCTAACATTCCTAATCATGTCAATAGACTCATCAAGGGTAGGATGCATAGGATCAACATAAGGTGCACAAGGACTAGCAACGTACTTGTTCAAGTTATATTGATTGAAAATTACAAGCATCTCATCTTTCCACTCATGAAAGTACTCTCCATCAAGAATAGGCACTCTATGTCTAAGACTCCCCAAAGTAGACTCATCCATCTTCCTCCAATGGTGATTAAACCAAGGCAATGGAGATCAATGCTCTGATACCACTTGTAGGACCTTGAGAAGAGGTGTCTAGAGGGGGGGTGATTAGACACTAAGTACCAAAGTTGCAGTTTTTAACTTCTTTAAGTTTAAGTGGAGTTTAGGCACAAATTTAACATTCACAACATATAGCAAGCAAGCATGCAAAGAGTATATGAGCAGCGGAAAGTAAAGCATGCAACTTGCAAGAATGTAAAGGGAAGGGTTTTGGAGGATTCAAACGCAATTGGAGACACGGATGTTTTGGCGTGGTTCCGATAGGTGGTGCTATCGTACATCCACGTTGATGGAGACTTCAACCAACGAAGGGTAATGGTTGCGCGAGTCCACGGAGGGCTCCACCCAAGAAGGGTCCACAAAGAAGCAACCTTGTCTATCCCACCATGGCCGTCGCCCACAAAGGACTTGCCTCACTAGCGGTAGATCTTCACAAAGTAGGCGATCTCCTTGCCCTTACAAACTCCTTGGTTCAACTCCACAATCTTGTCGGAGGCTCCCAAGTGACACCTAGCCAATCTAGGAGACACCACTCTCCAAGAAGTAACAAATGGTGCGTTGATGATGAACTCCTTGCTCTTGTGCTTGAAATGATAGTCTCCCCAACACTCAACTCTCTCTCATATGATTTGGATCTGGTGGAAAGAAGATTTGAGTGGAAAGCAACTTGGGGAAGGCTAGAGATCAAGATTCATATGGTAGGAATGGAATATCTTGGCCTCAACACATGAGTAGGTAGTTCTCTCTCAGAAATAGGATACTGGAAGTGTAGGTTCGTTCTGATGGCTCTCTCCACGAATGAAGAGGAGGTGGAGGGGTATATATAGCCTCCACACAAAATCTAACCGTTACACACAATTTACCAATCTCGGTGGGACCGAATCAACAAACTCGGTCAGACCGATTTAGTAAACCTAGTGACCGTTAGGATTTTCGGTGGGACCGAAATGCAACTCGGTAGGACCGATATGGTTAGGGTTAGGGCATAACGTAATCTCGGTGAGACCGATTACACAAACTCGGTGAGACCGATTTTGGTAATTAGCTAACCAGAGAGTTGGTCAGGCAAACTCGGTGGGACCGATTACTCAAACTCGGTGAGACCGATCTTGGTAATAAGTTAACCAGAGAGTTTGCATTGTAATCTCGGTAGTACCGATTAAACAAACTCGGTGAGACCGATTTTGATAATGGACATACACAGAGAGATTACAATCCCATCTCGGTGAGACCGAGATCCCTATCGGTGAGACCGATTTGCCTAGGGTTTGTGGCAGTGGCTATGACATTTGAACTCGGTGGCGCCGGATAGAAAGAATCGGTGTGACCGATTTTGGCTTTAGGTTTAGGTCATATGTGTGGAAGTGGGAAAGTAGTTGAGGGTTTTGGAGCATATCACTAAGCACTGTGGAGCAAGAAACTCATTAAGCAACACCTCATCCCTTCTTGATAGTATTGGCTTTTCCTATAGACTCAATGTGATCTTGGATCACTAAAATGTAAAATGAAGAGTCTTGAGCTTGAAGCTTTAGCCAATCCTTTGTCCTTAGCATCTTGAAGGAGTTCCCACATCCTTTAGTCCATGCCACTCCATTGTTGAACTTATCTGAAACATACTAGATAAAAGTGTTAGTCCAACAAGAGATATGTTGTCATTAATTACCAAAACCACCTAGGGAGCACTTGTGCTTTCAATCTCCCCCTTTTTGGTAATTGATGACAACATACATCAAAGCTTTAGATAAGGATATAAAGAATAGCAAGTAAAGCTTTGGAAAGACATGTAACAAGCATAGGCTCCCCCTACATGTATGCAAACATGTGAATATGGAATATAGAAGCATGTGAGAGCATAACCATGATAGAGTAGGCAATGAGTTACATGTATCTTGGCCATATGCATCAGAGCAAAGAATATTAAAGAAAATATCTTCATGCTCATGAGTCCTTCTTGCAAACAGTATGTACATCAGCAAGAATTCCTCATACACATGATTGTGATGCATATACTTACCTTGTAGTCTTGAGTTGGCTTAGGATGGAATGAACCTGCGTAAACAAGGTTAGATAACACATGTACATCTACTAGCCAGAGCAAACAGAAGAAACCACAAGAATACCAAGACTGGGATGACATGTAGAGAGTGAGTACTAAGTACCACATTGGATTAGTCATGTCCCCAAGAGTAAAGATATGCAATGAATTTAAATGATTTCTTTCCCTTAGATGTCTTGCTCCCCCTGAATCTAGCATGGGATACTGGGAGAAGATAGGGAACAGAAAAACAGAGCTGAAAGATATAAATGAACAGAGCTAATGCAAGCTAATGTAAATAAGCATATATGAACATGTCTTTTCCCCTCAATAAGACATGTGAAATCTCTCCTCTTGAACACCGAGCATCTGGGATCCTTGAGAAATACTTTCTACTTGAGTATTCTCTCCCCCTGGAGATCTCTTTCTCTCCCCCTGTGGAAGTGATATTCTCTCTCCCTTTGGAAGAGATGAGCTTGGATGTGATCTCTCTAAGTGATAAGCTTTGATGTGATCTCTCTCTCCCCCTTTGACATCAATTTCCAAGAAGGGTTTTCTGGAATTTGTTGTGAATGGGTTTGGTCCTGGAGTCACAACACAAAGCACTGGATAAAATTGTGATGCTTGTAGAGGACAAGATTCATTGAGTGGAGCTGGATCAGAAGAAACACAGAATTAGTGGCAAACTGTTTGTCCTGTGGGGAAATCGGTGGCACCGAGTGGTATGCTTCGGTTGTACCGAAAGAATTCGGTTGGACCGAAAATAACTAATCGGTGGAACCGAGTTCATCGCAGAGAAAACACTTGTCACCTCAGCTCACTAGTCTAGTAGGATCTCACAAAGATTTGCAAGGAATTTACTAAATGATATGCAATGAATTGGATGCAGTAAATGCTGAACAAACAGAAAAGAAAGAAATCTAGATGAAGTTTTTTTTTGATAAAAAGGGAAACAAATATGCATGAGACAGATGCAAAAACACAGAAAAGAACACAAGAGAACTTCATCTAGAGATGGTCGGCGACAAAGTCACCTATGTTAGAGTATATTGACTTAGGAGTCAAGTGAGATCACTTGATCATAGGTCATACTCATCGTTTAAGCTCAAAATGGGATTACCATTTTTCGTTTAAGCATCTTGATGTATTCACATCTTGTCGAGTTGCTTTAGCTCATGACTCAGAGTAAAGCTTCTCTAAGATGGAATAACATACCTTGGTTGGTGGTGTTGATCATGTAGTTGAACTTGTGTGGGTTGCTCTAGGTTGATGTAGCCAAGAGTTGGGAGCACCACTTGAAATTTGAGTCCATCTACCTACATGGGTTAGTTCTTGCAAGGAAGAGCACTTGTGTATCCAAAAATGACAATCATGAAGCTCAACATGGAATTTGTCAAAGGATATGTTTGAATGGTTTCGTGCTTCCTTGTCTTCAACCACCTTTGTATAGAGACTTGGTGATGTAGAGATTGCTCAAGATGTGAGTAGGTTACAATCTCATGGAATTTGATCCAACCAAGTACCTACATGGGTTAGATAACATGCAAGATGCAAATATGTCCAAGATATAAGATGTTCATCATAAGAGAAATATCAAGGATTAGTCATAAGCTCATGTCTTGCATGTATCCAATGGAGTTTCTACTCCAAGTTTGAAGCATCAATGATGTTCAATTCTCCTCTCAACCTGCAAAACACTTTCTCATCAAGAGGTTTAGTGAATATATCCGCTAATTGCTTTTCGGTGCGAACATGCTTAAGATCAATGTCACCCTTAGCAACATGATCTCGAATGAAATGATGACGAACTTCAATATGCTTAGTTCGAGAATGTTGCACAGGATTATGACCAATTTTGATAGCACTTTCATTGTCACAAAGCAATGGAACATGTTTCACATATATCCCATAATCTTTAAGAGTTTGGGTCATCCAAAGTAATTGAGCACAACATGAACCAGCGGCAATGTATTCCGCTTCGGCTGTGGATAAGGATACCGAGTTTTGTTTCTTGGAGGACCAAGACACAAGAGATCTACCAAGAAATTGACAAGTACCCGAAGTGGACTTTCTATCAACCTTGTCTCCGGCATAGTCCGAGTCGGAGTAGCCAACAAGATCGAAAGAGGCCCTCTTGGGATACCAAATGCCAAAATTTGGTGTATGGATTAAGTATCTCACTATCCTTTTCACGGCCTTAAGATGACATTCTTTAGGAGCAGCTTGATATCGTGCACACATGCACACACTTAGCATAATATCAGGACGTGAAGCACATAGATATAACAATGATCCAATCATAGAGCGATAAACCTTTTGATCAACCGGTTCATCATCTTTGGTCAAGTCAAGATGTCCACTAGTAGGCATGGGTGTAGGCATACCTTTGCATTCTTGCATATTGAATTTCTTGAACAAATCCTTAGTGTACTTTGTTTGAGAGACAAAAGTACCTTCCTTAGTTTGCTTGATTTGCAACCCAAGAAAGAATTTGAGTTCACTCATCATAGACATCTCAAACTTCTCCGACATAAGCTTCCCAAACTTTTCACTAAAATGAGGGTTAGTTGAACCAAATATAATATCATCAACATAAATTTGGCATACAAAGAGTTCTCCATTAACCCTTTTAGTAAAAAGAGTAGAATCAATCTTCCCAATTTCAAAGCCTTTTTCTATAAGGAACTTGGTCAAGCATTTATACCACGCTCTAGGAGCTTGTTTAAGACCATAAAGGGCTTTGCGAAGTTTGTAAACATGATTTGGTTTCTTAGGATTGATAAAGCCGGGAGGTTGTTTAACATAAACTTCCTCCTCTATTTCACCATTTAGAAAAGCACTTTTAATGTCCATTTGGTACAAGGTGATATCATGGTGATTAGCATAGGCAAGTAAGATGCGAATGGACTCAAGTCTAGCAACGGGAGCATAAGTCTCACCATAGTCCATACCTTCGACTTGTGTGTAGCCTTGGGCGACGAGACGTGCTTTGTTGCGAACTACTTGTCCATCTTCATCTTGCTTGTTACGAAACACCCATTTGGTACCGATGATGTTGTGGTTGTTGTCGGGCTTCTCAACCAATGTCCAAACTTGGTTCCTCTCAAAGTTGTGTAGCTCTTCATGCATAGCATTTATCCAATCCGGATCTTCCAATGCTTCTTCGACCTTCATAGGTTCAATGCTAGAGATGAAAGAATAGTTTTCACAAAAGTTAGCTAAACGAGTTTTAGAGCGAGTGATTCTCCCGGTTTGAATATCATTGTAGATTTGCTCGACGGGATGGTCTTTAGCAATTCTTGCTCGAACTCGTGAAAGCTTTTGCTTGGATCTTGGTTGAACTTCTTCTTCATCTTGTTCTTCTTCTTGGCCTTCTTCATTGTTGGCGTTGTCGTACTCTTGTCGTGGTGGAGAAGGAGGTTGTTGATGTTCATCTTGATGCACTTCCTCGTTTTCTTCATCTTGGTGTGTCCCACTTGTGGATGCTTCCGTATCAATTCTTGGTTCACCTTGTCGTGATGTAGAAGCTTCCACTTGGACGGACGATGTACTCTCCTTCACCTCCGTTGGACGGACCTTGCCAATAGATAAGTCTTGGATTGCTTCCGAAGGATCTTTGTCTCCTACATCAATTGGCAATTGCTCTACTTGCGAGCCGTTAGATTCATCAAACTTCACATCTACCGTCTCTTCAACCTTTCGAGTGAAATTGTTGTAGACACGATAAGTGTGAGAGTTTGAGCCATAACCTAGTAGGAAACCTTCATGAGACTTAGGAGCAAATTTAGAACGACGATGCTTATCAAGAATGTAGCACTTTGAGCCGAATACTCGAAAGTATCCAACTTGGGGTTTGTTACCGGTGAGGAGCTCGTATGCCGTCTTGCCGAGTAGCTTGTGAAGATACAAGCGATTTGTTGCATGACAAGCTGTCTCAACCGCTTCTGCCCAAAAGTGCTTCGGTGTCTTGTACTCATCAAGCATCGTTCTCGCCATTTCGATGAGCGTCCGGTTCTTCCTCTCAACAACTCCATTTTGTTGAGGTGTGTACGTAGCCGAGAACTCGTGTGAAATCCCTTCTTCGTCAAGAAAGGTGTCCACATTTGCGTTCTTGAACTCCGTTCCGTTGTCGCTGCGAACCTTCTTGATCTTCACTTCAAATTGATTTTGGGCCTTCCTAGCGAAGTTTTTGAAGATCTTTTGGACATGCGATTTATCATCGAGAAAGAACACCCACGTAAATCTTGAAAAATCATCAACTATAACTAGACCAAAAGAATTTCCACCGAGACTCTTGTAAGAGTTGGGACCAAAAAGATCCATGTGAAGTAGCTCGAGTGGCCTCCTTGTGGTCATGATGTTCTTCACGGGATGCCTTCCTCCAACCTGTTTACCTGCTTGACAAGCACTGCAGAGTCTATCCTTATCAAATATGACATCGTTAACACCAAGGATATGATTTCCTTTAATAAGCTTGTCAAGGTTTCTCATGCCAACGTGACCTAGTCGTCTATGCCATAACCAACCTTTTGAGGATTTAGCAATGAAGCAAGTTTTAGGTTGAGCCTTTTTAGTGAAATCAACTATGTATAGATCACCTCTACGTATACCGGTAAAGACCATTTTATGATTGTCTCGACGAAACACTTGGCAATCTACTTCAGTAAATAGGACATTGAAACCGAAATCAGCAAGTCTAGATACTGAAAGTAAGTTGTAGCCAAGAGACTCAACGAGCATAACATTCTGAATGGAGCTATCATGTGAGATGGCCACCTTACCGAGGCCAACCACCTTACCCTTTGAGTTGTCACCGAAAGTGACATACTTTCGAGGACTATCATTTTCAGCAAGCTCGCGAAACATGTCTTTATCTCCGGTCATGTGATCGGTACATCCACTATCAAGAACCCATTCCTTTCCTCCTGCCATATATCCCTGAAGATTTGCCATAAGACCAAAATGTCTCATTGCATCATCAAGATCAAAGTCATCATCATCATCCTCATCATAGTATCCATGTTCAACATCGTCATGTGGTGGATCAATTCCTAGTGAGAGTGATTCATTAGTATGAGTTTGACAATAATCTCCTCTATGAATTCTAGTAGCTTCGGAAATGATATCGCTAATAATTCCAACATTTCCTTTGGCACGCATAAGGTTTGTAAGTTCAAATAGACGATCACCAAACATAGGATCACTAGTATTCATCTTACTCAAAGCAATAGACTTATGAAGAATTTCATCAAGATTTTTCAAAGAATAATCAGGAAATCGTTCCTCAAGAAATTTCCATATAGTGTAGGCACATTCAAGAGTAGGCAGTTTTCCAACCAAGTTTCTAGGCAAGCCTCTAGTGATAAGATTAACAGTTCTAACATTCCTAATCATGTCAATAGACTCATCAAGGGTAGGATGCATAGGATCAACATAAGGTGCACAAGGACTAGCAATGTACTTGTTCAAATTATATTGATTGAAAATTACAAGCATCTCATTTTTCCACTCATGAAAGTACTCTCCATCAAGAATAGGCACTCTATGTCTAAGACTCCCCAAAGTAGACTCATCCATCTTCCTCCAATGGTGATTAAACCAAGGCAATGGAGACCAATGCTCTGATACCACTTGTAGGACCTTGAGAAGAGGTGTCTAGAGGGGGGGTGATTAGACACTAAGTACCAAAGTTGCAGTTTTTAACTTCTTTAAGTTTAAGTGGAGTTTAGGCACAAATTTAACATTCACAACATATAGCAAGCAAGCATGCAAAGAGTATATGAGCAGCGGAAAGTAAAGCATGCAACTTGCAAGAATGTAAAGGGAAGGGTTTTGGAGGATTCAAACGCAATTGGAGACACGGATGTTTTGGCGTGGTTCCGATAGGTGGTGCTATCGTACATCCATGTTGATGGAGACTTCAACCCATGAAGGGTAACGGTTGCGCGAGTCCACGGAGGGCTCCACCCAAGAAGGGTCCACGAAGAAGCAACCTTGTCTATCCCACCATGGCCGTCGCCCACGAAGGACTTGCCTCACTAGCGGTAGATCTTCACGAAGTAGGCGATCTCCTTGCCCTTACAAACTCCTTGGTTCAACTCCACAATCTTGTCGGAGGCTCCCAAGTGACACCTAGCCAATCTAGGAGACACCACTCTCCAAGAAGTAACAAATGGTGCGTTGATGATGAACTCCTTGCTCTTGTGCTTCAAATGATAGTCTCCCCAACACTCAACTCTCTCTCATAGGATTTGGATCTGGTGGAAAGAAGATTTGAGTGGAAAGCAACTTGGGGAAGGCTAGAGATCAAGATTCATATGGTAGGAATGGAATATCTTGGCCTCAACACATGAGTAGGTAGTTCTCTCTCAGAAATAGGATACTGGAAGTGTAGGTTCGTTCTGATGGCTCTCTCCACGAATGAAGAGGAGGTGGAGGGGTATATATAGCCTCCACACAAAATCTAACCGTTACACACAATTTACCAATCTCGGTGGGACCGAATCAACAAACTCGGTCAGACCGATTTAGTAAACCTAGTGACCGTTAGGATTTTCGGTGGGACCGAAATGCAACTCGGTAGGACCGATATGGTTAGGGTTAGGGCATAACGTAATCTCGGTGAGACCAATTACACAAACTCGGTGAGACCGATTTTGGTAAATAGCTAACCAGAGAGTTGGTCAGGCAAACTCGGTGGGACCGATTACTCAAACTCGGTGAGACCGATCTTGGTAATAAGTTAACCAGAGAGTTTGCATTGTAATCTCGGTAGTACCGACTAAACAAACTCGGTGAGACCGATTTTGATAATGGACATACACAGAGAGATTACAATCCCATCTCGGTGAGACCGAGATCCCTATCGGTGAGACCGATTTGCCTAGGATTTGTGGCAGTGGCTATGACATTTGAACTCGGTGGCGCCGGATAGAAAGAATCGGTGTGACCAATTTTGGCTTTAGGTTTAGGTCATATGTGTGGAAGTGGGAAAGTAGTTGAGGGTTTTGGAGCATATCACTAAGCACTATGGAGCAAGAAACTCATTAAGCAACACCTCATCCCTTCTTGATAGTATTGGCTTTTCCTATAGACTCAATGTGATCTTGGATCACTAAAATGTAAAATGAAGAGTCTTGAGCTTAAAGCTTTAGCCAATCCTTTGTCCTTGGCATCTTGAAGGAGTTCCCACATCCTTTAGTCCATGCCACTCCATTGTTGAACTTATCTGAAACATACTAGATAAAAGTGTTAGTCCAACAAGAGATATGTTGTCATTAATTACCGAAACCACCTAGGGAGCACTTGTGCTTTCAACTACTAATAGCAAGACTTCACCCATGTCTTCAGGAACAAACGTAACTACTTAGAAAGCATATTCATGTTCATAATCAGAGGAGTAATAATATGCATAAAGGATCTGAACATATGATCTTCCACCAAGTAAACTAATTAGCATCAACTACAAGGAGTAATCAACACTACTAGCAACCCACAGGTACCAATTTGTGGCTTTGATACAAGATTGGATACAAGAGATGAACTAGGGTTTTGAGAGGAGATGGTGCTGGTGAAGATGTTGACAGAGATTTGATCCCCTCTCGATGAGAGGATCGTTGGTGATGATGTTGGTGATGATTTCCCCCTCCCAGAGGGAAGTGTCCCCGGCAGAACAGCTCCGCTAGAGCCCTAGATTGGTTCCGCCAAGGTTCCGCCTCGTGGCGGCGGAGTTTCATCCCGTAAGCTTGCCCATGATTTTTTCCAGGGTAAAAGCCCTCATATAGCAGAAGATGGACACTGGGGGCCCACCAGGGGGTCCAGGAGACAGGGGGCGCGCCCAATAGGGGGGGCGCCCCACCACTCTCCTGGATGAGGTGTGGGCCCCCTGGTGTATTTCTTTCGCCCAAAAATTCTTATTAATTCCAAAAAGATGGTTCGTGGAGTTTCAGGACTTTTGGAGCTGTGTAGAATAGGTTTCCAATGTTTGCTCCTTTTCCAACCAGAATTCCAGCTGCCGGCATTCCCCATCTTCATGGTAAACCTTGTAAAATAAGAGAGAATAGCCATAAGTGTTGAGATATAATGTGTAATAACAGCCCATAATGCAATAAATATTGATATAAAAGCATGATGCAAAATGGACGTATCAATACTTAGCATAAGGATTTAACTTAAGCATATCAGTTAAGCGCATACGTAAGAAGATATGTCTAATCATTTCAGCAAAGCGCTCAAAATCCTCATCATCCTTTGTCTTGGATGGTTTAGGAGGAAAGGGCATGGGTTTCTGAACCCATGGTTCTCTTTCTTTACCGTGCTTCCTAGCAACAAAATCTCTATTATCATAACGTTGATTCTTTGCTTGTGGGTTATCAAGATCAACAGCGGGTTCAATCTCTACATCATTATTTTTGCTAGGTTGAGCATCAACATGAACATTAGCATTAACATTATCATTGGGTTCATATTCATCACCTGATTGTGTTTCAGCATCAGAAATAGAAATATCATTGGGATTCTCAGGTGTGTCTACAATAGGTTCACTAGAAGCATGCAAAGTCCTATCATTTTTCTTTTTCTTCTTTTTGGAAGAACTAGGTGCCTCTAAATTATTTCTCTGAGAATCTTGCTTGATTCTCTTAGGGTGGCCTTCGGGATACAAAGGTTCCTGAGTCATTCTACCCGTTCTAGTATCCACTCTAACAGTAAAGTCATGTTTATTGTTTAATTCATCAAGCAAATCACTTTGAGCTTTAAGTACTTGCTCAGCTTGAGTGGTAACCATAGAAGCATATTTGCTAATGAGTTTAAGTTCACCTTTAACTCTAGCCATATAATCACTCAAGCGTCCTATCTCGAAAGCATTATTCTTTAATTCTCTACCAACATAAGCATTAAAACTTTCTTGTCTAGCCATAAAGTCATCAAATTCATCTAAGCATGGGCTATGAAATTTAGTAGACGGGATTTCAACTTTATCATATCTATAGAGAGAATTTACCTTTACTACCTGTGTCGGGTTATCAAGACAATGTGTTTCTTCGACAGGCGGTATATTAAGACCATGTATTTCTTCAATAGGTGGTAAATTATTAACATCTTCAGCTTTAATACCTTTTTCTGTCATTGATTTCTTTGCCTCTTGCATATCTTCAGGACTGAGAAATAGAACACCCCTCTTCTTCGGAGTTGGTTTAGGAATAGGCTCAGGAGTTGGCTCAATTGGCTTAGGAATTGCCTCCGGAATTGGCTCAGGAAGAGCCCAATTATTTTCATTAGTCAAATATTATTCAATAACAATTCAGCTTGGTCGACTGTTCTTTCCCTGAAAACACAACCAACACAACTATCCAAGTAGTCCTTGGAAGCATTGGTTAGTCCGTTATAAAATATATCAAGTATTTCATTTTTCTTAACAGGATGATCAGGCAAAGCATTAAGTAATCGGAGAAGCCTCCCCCAAGCTTGTGGGAGACTCTCTTCTTTGATTTGCACAAAATTATATATTTCCCGCAAGGCAGCTTGTTTCTTATGAGCAGGGAAATATTTAGAAGAGAAGTAATAAATCATATCCTGGGGACTACGCACACAACCAGGATCAAGAGAATTAAACCAAGATTTAGCATCACCCTTTAATGAGAACGGAAATATCTTAAGGATATTATAATAGCGAGAATTCTCATCATTAGTAAACAGGGTGGCTATATCATTCAACTTGGTAAGATGTGCCACAACAGTTTCAGATTCATAGCCATAAAAAGGATCAGATTCAACCAAAGTAATTATTTTAGGATCAACAGAGAATTCATAATCCTTATTAGTAACACAGATAGGTGAAGTAGCAAAAGCGGGGTCAGGTTTCATTCTAGCATTAAGAGATTGCTGCTTCCATTTAGCTAATAACTTCTTAAGATCATATCTATCTTTGCAAGCAAAAATAGCTCTAGCAGCTTCCTCATCCATAACATAACCCTCAGGAATAACAGGTAATTCATAATCAGGGGGAGAACTTTCATCATCACTATCATCAATAATAGCATCTTCAATAGTTACATTCTCACTAATCTTAGCAAGTTGTTCATCAAGAAATTCACCTAACGGCAAAGTAGTATCACGCACAGAAGTAGTTTCATCATAAGTATCATGCATAGCAGAAGTGGCATCATCAATAACATGCGACATATCATAATTCATAGTAGTAGCAGGTCTAGGTGCCGCAAGCTTACTCAAAACATAAGGAGAATCTAGTGCGGAGCTAGATGGCAGTTCCTTACCTCCCCTCGTAGTTGAGGGAAAAATCTTAGTTCTTTCGTCTTTCAAGTTCCTCATAGTGATCAACAGATATAAATCCCAAGTGACTCAAAGAATAGAGCTATACTCCCCGCCAACGGCACCAGAAATTAGTCTTGATAACCCACAAGTGTGGGGGGTCGCAACAACTTTCGAGGGTAGAGTATTCAACCCAAATTTATTGATTCAACACAAGGGGAGCCAAAGAATATTATTAAGTATTAGCAGTTGAGTTGTCAATTCAACCAGACCTGGATAACTTAGTATCTGTAGCAAAGTATTTAGTAGCAAAGGAGTATGATAGTAATGGTAATAGTGGCAAAAGTAAAGATAGCAGTTTTGTAGTAATTGTAACATTAGCAACGGAAAAGTAAACAAGCAAAGCACAATATGTGAAAAGCTCGTAGGCATTGGATCAGTGATGGATAATTATGTCGGATGCGATTCCTCATGTAATAGCTATAACATAGGGTGACACAGAACTAGCTCTAATTCATCAATGTAATGTAGGCATGTATTTCGAATATAGTCATACATGCTTATGGAAAAGAACTTGCATGCCATCTTTTCTCCTACCCTCCCGTGGCAGCGGGGTCCTAGTGGAAACTAAGGGATATTAAGGCCTCCTTTTAATAGAGAACCGGAACAAAGCATTAGCACATAGTGAATACATGAACTCCTCAAACTATGGTCATCACCGAGAAGTATCATGATTATTGTCACTTCGGGGTTGTCGGATCATAACACATAATAGGTGACTATAGACTTGCAAGATAGGATCAAGAACTCACATATATTCATGAAAACATAATAGGTTCAGATCCAAAATCATGGCACTCGGGCCCTAATGACAAGCATTAAGCATAGCAAAGTCATAGCAACATCAATCTCAGAACATAGTGAATACTAGGGATCTAACCCTAACAAAACTAACTTGATTACATGGTAAATTTCATCCAACCCATCACCGTCCAGCGAGCCTACGATGGAATTACTCACACACGGCGGTGAGCATCATGAAATTGGTGATGTAGGATGGTTGATGATGACAATGACGATGAATCCCCCTCTTCGGAGGCCGGAACGGACTCCAGATCAGCCCTCCCGAGAGAGATTAGGGCTTGGCAGCTGCTCCATATCGTAAAACGCGATGAAATTTTTTCTCTAATTTTTTCTCCACGAAACGGAATATATGGAGTTGGAGTTGAGGTCGGTGGAGCATCACGGGGTCCACGAGATAGGGGGGCGCGCCCAGGGGGAGGGCGTGCCCCCACCCTCGTGGATAGGGTGTGGGCCCCCTGGCCTTCATTCTTTTGCCAGTATTTTTTATATTATCCAAAAGTTATCTCCGTGGATTTTTAGGTCATTCCGAGATCTTTTGTTTTCTGCACAATAAACAACACCATGGCAGTTCTGCTAAAAACAGCGTCAGTCCGGGTTAGTTTCATTCAAATCATGCAAATTAGAGTCCAAAACAAGGGCAAAAGTGTTTGGAAAAGTAGATACGTTGGAGACGTATCAGGAGACAACCCAATATTTATACCTACTGTTTTTGGTGTTTTCACATGACTATTATACTATAGTAATCATGTTTTATTGCTTTTCTCAATAAAGTTCCAAGTATGACCTTTCGGATGGTATATGGTGATAGTTGATTTGATCTTGCTGAAAAATGGATACTTTTGCGCTCATTGCCAGAATTTTAGAAATTCATAGAAGCGTGATTTTGATCTGAATTTTTTACACATGGTTGATATACAAATTTCCTAGATTTTCCTATTTTTTCAGAAATGTTGAAGTTACAGAAGTATACGAAGTTTCCAGATTACTACATGTTATTCTGTTTTTGACAGATTCTGTTTTCATTGTGTTGTTTGCTTATTTTGATGAATCTATGGGTAGTATGGGAGGGTATGAACCATGTAGAAGCACAAATACAATAGATATAACACCAATATAAATTTAGAATGAGTTCACAATAGTACCTAAGTGGTGATTTGCTTTATTATACTAATGGAGCTTACGAGTTTTCTGTTGAGTTTTGTGTTGTGAAGTTTTCAAGTTTTGGGTAAAGATTTGATGGACTATGGAATAAGGAGTGGCAAGAGCCTAATCTTGGGGATCCCCAAGGCACCCCAAGGTAATATTCAAAGACAACCAAGCATCTAATCTTGGGGATGCCCCGGATGGCATCCCCTCTTTTGTCTTCAATCCATCGGTAAATTTACTTGAGGCTATATTTTTATTCACCACATGATATGTGTTTCGCTTGGAGCGTCTTGTATGATATGAGTCTTTACTTTTTAGATTTCCACAATCAACCTTGTTGTAAACACATTTTGAGAGGGACAAACATTAATCATGAATTTATTAGAATACTCTATGTGCTTCACTTATATCTTTTGAGCTAGGTAGTTGCTCTAGTGCTTCACTTATATCTTTTTAGAGAACGACGGTGGTTTTATTTTTAAGAAATTGATGAACTCTCATGCTTCACTTATATTTTTCTGAGAACCTTTAAATAGCATGGTAATTTTCTTAGGTTATGAATTTAGTCCTAATATGATGGGCATCCAAGAGGGATATAGTAAAAACTTTCGTATAAAGACCAATGAATACTATGAGAAGTTTGATTCCTTGCATATTGTTTTGAGATATAAAGATGGTGATATTAGACCATGCTAGTGATTAATTGTGGATTGGTAGAAATACTTGTGTTAAAGTTTGTGGTTCCCAAAGCATGCACATATGGTGAACCGTTATGTCATGAAGTCAGAGCATGATTTATTTTTTGATTGTCTTCCTTATGAGTGGCGGTCGGGGACGAGCGATGGTATTTTCTTACCAATCTATCCCCTAGGAGCATGCATGTATTACTTTGTTTTGATGGCTAATAGATTTTTGCAATAAGTATGTGAGTTCTTTATGACTAATGTTGAGTTCATGGATTATACGCACTCTCACCCTTCCACCATTGCTAGCCTCTCTAGTACCACGCAACTTTCTCCGGTGCATTAAATCCACCATTTATCCTTCCTCAAAACAACCACCATACCTACGTATTATGACATTTTCATAGCTATTCCAAGATATATTGCCATACAACTTCCACCATCAAGTTTTATTATGACACATACCATCATTTTCATATTGCTTTGCATGATCATTTAGTTGGCATAGTATTTGTGGCAAGGCCACCGTTCATATTTTTTATGCATGTCACCCTTGATCATTGCACATCCCGGTACACCACCGGAGGCATTCATATAGAGTCGTATCTTAGTTCTAGTATCGAGTTGTAATTCTTGAGTTGTAAGTAAATAAAAGTGTGATGATCATCATTATTAGAGCATTGTCCCATGTGAGGAAAGAATGATGGAAGCTATGATTCCCTCACAAGTTGGGTTGAGTCTCCGGACTTCAAAAAAAAGAGGCCAAAGATCCCAAACAAAAAAGAGGCTAAAGAGCCCAAACAAAAAAGAGAATAATAATAATAATAAATGAGAGAAAAAGAGAGAAAGGACAATGTTACTATCCTTTTACCACACGTGTGCTTCAAAGTAGCACCATGTTCTTCATGATAGAGAGTTTCCTATTTTGTCACTTTCATATACTAGTGGGATTTTTTCATTATAGAACTTGGCTTGTATATTCCAATGATGGGCTTCCTCAAATTTCCCTAGGTCTTTGTGAGCAAGCAAGTTGGATGCACACCCACTTAGTTTTCATTTTGAGCTTTCATACACTTATAGCTCTAGTGCATCTGTTGCATGGCAATCCCTACTCACTTGCATCATATCAATTGATGGGCATCTCCATAGCCCATTAAATTTCCTTGTTGATGTGAGACTTTCTCCTTTTTGTGTTCTCCTTGCAACCTCCACAATACTCTATTCCACTTATAGTGCTATATCCATGGCTCACGCTCATGTATTGCATGAAAGTTGAAAAAGCTTGAGAATATTAAAAGTATGAAACAATTGCTTGGCTTGTCATCGGGGTTGTGCATGATGAAATATTTTGTGTGATGAAGATAGAGCATAGCCAGACTATATGGTTTTGTAGGGATAACTTTCTTTGGCCATGATATTTTGAGAAGGCATGATTGCTTTATTAGTATGCTTGAAGTATTATTGTTCTTATGTCAATATTAAACTTTCGTTTTGAATCTTATGGATCTGAACATTCTTGCCACAATAAAGAAAAATTCATTGATAAATGTGCTAGGTAGCATTCACACTTCATAAATTCTTTCTTTTATCATTTACCTACTCGAGGACGAGCAGGAATTTAGCTTGGGGATGTTGATATGTCTCCAATGTATCTATAATTTATGAAGTATACATGCCATGTTTGCAACAATTTTATATGGTTTTGGTATGATTTTATTAGAACTAACCCGAACTGACATTGTTTTCAGCAGAACTATCGTGGTGTCATTTTTTGTGCAGAAATAAATGTTCTCGGAATGGGCTGAAAATTTATGGTGATTTTTTATGGACCAAAAGAGACCCCCGAAGCACCGGAGTGGACCATAAGAGTATCGAGGAGTCCACAAGCCAGGGGTGCACCCTACCCCTGGTTGCGCCTTGACGGCTTGTGGGCCCCTCGGGCATCTCCTTGACTTGTTTCCGACGCCAAAACTTCTTATAAGTATAGAAACCTTCAAAAAGAAACCTAGATCGGAAGTTCCACCGCCACAAGCCTCTTTAGCCACGAAAAACCAATCGGGAGCCCGTTCTGGCACCCTGCCAGAGGGGGAAACCATCACCGAAGGCCATCTTCATCATCCCGGTGGCCACCATGACGAGGAGGGAGTAGTTCACCCTCGGGGCTGAGGGTATGTACCAGTAGCTATGTGTTTGATCTCTCTATCTCTCTCCCCTGTTCTTGATTTGGCACGATCTTGATGTACCACGAGCTTTGTAACTATAGTTGGATCATATGGTGTTTCTCCCCCTCTATCTTCTTGTGATGAATTGAGTTTTACCTTTGAGGTTTCACTATCATCGGAGTTAATACTAATATGGATTTGAGAACACTTGATGTATGTCTTGCGTGGGATGCCCGTGGTGACAATGGGGTGTTCTATTGATTCACTTGATGTATGTTTTGGCACTCAACTCGCGGATTCCCGAGGTGACATTGGGGTAATCTATGCATAGGGGTTAATGCACGTTTTTGTCCTTGTTTCTTCGGTAGGAATCTTGGGGCACTATTTGAGGTTCTTTGTGTTGGATTGAATATTATGAATCTGAAGTTGTTTGATGCATATTGTATAATTGACCCACGGATACTTGTGGTGACATTGGAGTATCTAGGTGACATTAGCGTTGACTGATGCATATCATATGGTGTTATTTTACTATGAACTCTAGGGCTGTTTGTGACACTTATAGGAATAACTCAATGGATTGATCGGAAAGAATAACTTTGAGGTGGTTTCGTACCCTACAAGCAATTTCATCTTATGTTATCCGCAATAGGAACTTTGGAGTGACTCTTTGTCACATGTTGAGGGGTTGCCATATGATTTAATTATGTTATCATTGTTGAGAGAACTTGCACTAGTGAAAGTATGAACCCTAGGCCTTGTTTTCAAGCATTGCAATACTGTTTTTGCTCACTTTTGTTACTAGTTACCTTGTTGTTCTTATATTTTTCAGATTACAAAAACCTATATCTACTATCCATATTACACTTGTGTCACCATCTCTTCGCCGAACTAGTGCACCTGTACAATTTACCATTGTATATATTGGGTGTGTTGGGGACACAAGAGACTCTTTGTTATTTGGTTGTAGGGTTGTTTGAGGGAGAGCATCTTCATCCTATGCCTCCCACGGATTTATTAACCTTAGGTCATCCACTTGAGGGAAAATTGCTACTGTCCTACAAAATTCAGCGCTTGGAGGCCCAACACGAGTCTACAAGAAGGTTGCATAGTAGACATCAAGCTATTTTCTGGCGCCGTTGCCGGGGAGGTGAGTGCTTGAAGGTGTATCTTTAGATCTTGCAATTGAACTCTTTTAGTTTCTTTTTTTTATCACTATTTAATCTATAAAATAAAACTACAAAAAATGGAATTGAGGTTGCCTCATATGCTTCATCGTTTTAATGTCTTCCGTGAAAATGATGGAAAGGAAAATTGTGCTCAAGTGTTAGAGGAAGAAGTAAATAAAATGTTTGGCACTAAATCTTTGAATGATAAACATAACTACAATGTTTTTAGTGTGCTTGCTATGAATATTCATGATACTAGTGATGATTGCACTAGTCATGATAAAGGTGTTTCTTATAAGCATGTCAATTTTTGTGAAGTGAATAGAGTTTGTGAAGACATGCTTTATAGGGATGAAAGATTTTTTTAAGAAGCATAAACATGACGAAACCAATCGGTGGTTTAAAGTGATAGATAAATTTGCTACAAAATTATGCTCTCTTCATCCCATTACTTTTGAACTTTGCAATAGGATTGGTCATCTTAATTTCCAATGCAAACTTTTACATGATGGAATTGTGTCCAAATATAGCAATAACCCGATCACCCTTGAACTTTATAATGAACTTTGTTTTATTTTTTGGGTGTGAAGAATTGTCACATAAAAATAGTTGGTTTGAAGCATTCATATTCACCGACCATGTTGAA
Source organism: Triticum aestivum (assembly GCF_018294505.1). Lineage (NCBI taxonomy): Eukaryota > Viridiplantae > Streptophyta > Magnoliopsida > Poales > Poaceae > Triticum > Triticum aestivum. The sequence goes on from NC_057813.1 coordinate 170,243,944, forward strand.
ACTACTCTTAAAGAAATATATATGTTTTTCATGGTAAATAGCAAGGAAAATGCTTATATTGCCAACTATAAAAAGATGGGGAAACCAATAGAATATAAAAGTAATAATGAAAGGGTAAAGATTTCCACTTTCCCTCCTATTATCTCTCGTGGTGAAATAAGTTACGACAATGAGCTCCCTATGCAACCAATCTCATCAATAAGGAGCTCCAAAATGTTGATTAAACCCACACATGATGTGGAGAAGAAAAAGAAAAGATGAAGAAGCAAAGGTAAAAAGGTACCCCTCCCAAATTATGTTGCTAATATTATTGTTATGCCTCATGAGAATGAATTAAAAATAAATGTGGAAGATGATATACTTGATGATGATATTGATTCTTCGTCTTATGGAACAATGTCCGAAGAAACTATTGAGGATGATTTTGTTATGCCTAATACTCATTGTGATGATTATGATTGGGAAAATAATGATACTTATTATAATCTTGAAAATCTTTTGGCACCAACTTATAAAGTTGTGATGATAATTATTGCTATACAATTGGTGCTATTCATACTTAATGATGAGAGTGATTATGCTTATGATATGCAAAGGCATAAGCTTGGGGATGTTATGTTTGATGAGAACGGCATGTTGAGAATTTATTTGCTGCAATTAATGTTTGTCCCAAAATTGGGGATGCTATGCTTCGTGAATATGATAATTTTAGTCCCCCAAGTTTTGACGTGCAAATTTCCTATGATGATAGCATGCCTCATATTTATGATGATTGCAATATTTATGAAAGTGGGTTTGGAAGAGTGTCAACTTTAGATAATAATTACCCCACTATTTTGGAGGGCGTTGGATCTTATTATAATGATATAAATGGATTTGGAGAGGTCATTACTTTATTTAGTAATGATTCCACTATCTTGGAAGAGGTTTCAATTGATTATGATGAGAACAAAGTTGCTACTTATGATGATTATTGTGATGACACTTATGTTATAAAAAGTAGTGATGATTATATTTATAAAACTTGTCACGATTATGATTACCCTTTTTCTGAACATTACTCTTTTAATGTGGAAACAATTTATAGTATTCGAGTTTCTTATGATACTCCCACTATTCTGAATGATAAGAATTTTGCTTATGTGGAGAGTAGTAAAATTTCTATGCTTGTGCATCATGAAAATAATGCTTTATGTGATGGTTATATTGTTGAATTCATTCATGATGCTACTAAAAATTATTATGAGAGAGGAACATATGCTTCTACATATTGCAATAATATCAAGTTTCCTCTCTATGTGTTGAAAATCTTGAAGTTATGCTTCTTTTGCCTTCCTATGCTAGTTGATTCTTTTTCCCATAAATTGTTTGCTCACAAAATCCCTATGCATAGGAAGTGGGTTAGGCTTAAATGAGCTATTCATATGCTTCATGATCATCCCATTATGTTTCAATTCTTATCTTTTATGTGAGCATCATTGAAATCATCATGCCTAGCTAATAAGGCATTAAAGAAAAGCGCTTGTTGGGAGACAACCCAATATTTATACCTACTGTTTTTGTTGTGTTCACATGACTATTATACTGTAGTAATCATCTTTTATTGCTTTTTTCAATAAAGTTCCAAGCAAGACCTTTGGGATGGTATATGGTGATAGTTGATTTGATCTTGCTGAAAAACAGATACTTTTGCCCTCATTGCAAGAATTTTAGAAATTCAAAAAAGCGTGATTTTGATCTGAATTTTTTAAACATGATTGATATACAAATTAACTATATTTTCCTATTTTTTTAGAAATGTTGAAGTTACAGAAGTATACGAAGTTTCCCGATTACTACATATTGTTCTGTTTTTGACAGATTTTGTTTTCATTGTGTTGTTTGCTTATTTTGATGAATCTACGGGTAGTATCAGAGGGTATGAACCATGGAGAAGTAGGAATACAATATATATAACACCAATATAAATTTAGAATGAGTTCACAACAGTACCTAAGTGGTGATTTGCTTTATTATACTAACAGAGCTTATGAGTTTTCTGTTGAGTTTTGTGTTGTGAAGTTTTCAAGTTTTGGGTAAAGATTTGATGAACTATAGAATAAGGAGTGGCAAGAGCCTAAGCTTGGGGATCCCCAAGGCACCCCAAGGTAATATTCAAGGACAACCAAGCATCTAATCTTGGGGATGCCCCGGATGACTGCTACCTCTTGAGCATGTGTTGGTTTTCCCTTGAAGAGGAAAGGGTGATGTAGCAAAGTAGTGTAAGTATTTCCCTCGGTTTTTAAGAACCAAGGTATCAATCCAGTAGGAGGCTACAAGCAAATCCCTCGTACCTGCACAAACAAATAAGAACCTTGCAACCAACGCGATAAAGGGGTTGTCAATCCCTTCACGGCCACTTGCGAAAGTGACATCTGATAGAGATAATAAGATAAATATTTTTCGTATTTTTATGATATAGATTGGAAAGTAAACATTGCAAAATAAAATAGATCGGAAACTTATATGATGGAAAATAGACCCGGGGGCCATAGGTTTCACTAGTGGCTTCTGTCAAGATGGCATAAGTATTACGGTGGGTGTACAAATTATTGTCGAGCAATTGATAGAAAAGTGCTTAGTTATGAGAATATCTAGGCATGGTCATGTATATAGGCATCACGTCCGCGACAAGTAGATCGAAACGATTCTGCATCTACTACTATTACTCCACACATCATGGTAATTTGCTTAGGTTATGAATTTAGTCCTAATATGATGGGCATCCAAGAGGGATATAGTAAAAACTTTCGTATAAAGACCAATGAATACTATGAGAAGTTTGATTCCTTGCATATTGTTTTGAGATATAAAGATGGTGATATTAGAGCCATCCTAGTGATTAATTGTGGATTGGTAGAAATACTTGTGTTTAAGTTTGTGGTTCCCAAAGCATGCACATATGATGAACCGTTATGTCATGAAGTCGGAGCATGATTTATTTTTTGATTGTCTTCCTTATGAGTGGCGATCGGGGACGAGCGACGGTATTTTCCTACCAATCTATCCCCTAGGAGCATGTGTGTATTACTTTGTTTTGATGGCTAATAGATTTTTGCAATAAGTATGTGAGTTCTTTATGACATTGGTGTATCTAGGTGACATTAGGATTGATTGATGTGTATCATATGGTGTTATTTTACAATGAACTCTACGACTGTTTGTGACACTTATAGGAATAGCTCAATGGATTGATCGAAAATAAGAACTTTGAGGTGGTTTCGTACCCTACAAGCAACTTCATCTTATGTTCTCTGTGATAGGAACTTTGGAGTGACTCTTTGTCGCATGTTGAGGGATTGCCATATGATTTAATTATGTTATCATTGTTGAGAGAACATATTAAAGGAAATATGCCCTAGAGGCAATAATAAAGTTTTTATTTTATATTTCCTTATATCATGATAAATGTTTATTATTCATGCTAGAATTGTATTAATCGGAAACTTGATACATGTGTGAATACATAGACAAAACAATGTGTCCCTAGTATGCCTCTACTTGACTAGCTCGTTGATCAAAGATGGTTAAGTTTCCTAGCCATAGACATGTGTTGTCATTTGATGAACGAGATCACATCATTAGGAGAATGGTGTGATGGACTAGGACCATTCGTTAGCTTAGCATAATGATTGTTCAGTTTTATTGATATTCCTTTCTTCATGTCAAATACATATTCCTCCGACTATGAGATTATGCAACTCCCGGACACCAGAGGAATGCCTTGTGTTCTATCAAACGTCACAACGTAACTGGGTGATTATAAATATGCTCTACCGGTATCTCCGAAGGTGTTTCTTGGGTTGGCATATATCAAGATTAGGATTTGTCACTCCGAGTATCGGAGAGGTATCTCTGGGCCCTCTCACTAATGCACATCATAATGAGGAGTTAGTTAGTTACAACATCACTAATGCAAGCAATGTGACTAATGAGTTAGTTACAGGGTGATGCATTATGGAACGAGTAAAGAGACTTGCCGGTAACAACATTGAACTAGGTATGGAGATACCGACGATCGAATCTCGGGCAAGTAACATACCGATGACAAAGGGAATAACGTATGTTGACATTGCGGCTCGACCGATAAAGATCTTCATAGAATATGTGGGAACCAATGTGAGCATCCAGGTTCCGCTATTGGTTTTTGACCGGCGAGGTGTCTCGGTCATGTCTACATAGTTCTCGAACCCGTAGGGTCCGCACGCTTAATGTTCGATGGCGATATGTATTATATGAGTTATGTGTTTTGGTGACCGAAGGTTGTTCGGAGTCCCGGATAAGATCATGGACATAATGAGGAGTCCTGAAATGTTCGAAGGTAAAGATTGATATATTGGAAGGTAGTATTCGGACACCGTAAGGGTTCCGGAGTGCATCGGGTACATACCGGAGTACCGAAGGGGTTATCGGAACCCCCGGGGAAGGATATGGGCCATATGGGCGATAGGAGCGAAGCTAAGTAGCCCACAAGGGGCTGGTGCGCCCCCCACAAGGAAGGGATCCGAATAGGAGTGGGGAAGGGTTCGGCGCCCCCTTTCCTTCTCCTTCTTCCTCTTCTTTCCTCTTTCCCTCTCCGATAAAAGGAAGGGGGTCCAAATTGGACTTGGAGTCCTAGTAGGACTCCTCCCCACTTGGGGGCACGCCCTAGGCTGGCCTCCTCCCCTCTCCCTCCTTTATATACGGGGGCAGGAAGCACCTCTAGGCACGTCAATTGTTTAGCCGTGTGCGGTGCCCCCTCCACCGTTTACTCCTCCGGTCATATTGTCATAGTGCTTAAGCGAAGCCCTGCGCGGATCACATCACCAACACCGTCATCACACCGTCGTGCTGACCGAACTCATCGACTCCTTCATACCTCTAATGGATCAAGAGTTCGAGGGACGTCATCGAGCTGAACGTGTGCAGAACTCGAAGGTGTCGTACGTTTGGTACTTGATCGGTTGATTCGAGAAGACGTTCCACTACATCAACCTCGTTAAATTAACACTTCCGCTTTCGGTCTACGAGGGTACATGGACACACTCTCCCCGTCTTGTTGCTATGCATCTCCTGGATAGATCTTGCATGAGCGTAGGAATTTTTTTAAAATTGCATGCTACATTTCCCAACAGTGGCATCCGAGCCAGGTCTATGCGTAGATGATATGCATGAGTAAAACACAAAGAGTTGTGGGCGGTGATCGTCATACTGCTTACCACCAATGTCTTATTTTGATTCGGCGGTATTGTTGGATGAAGCGGCCCGGACCACCTTACATGACCGTGTTCATGAGACCGGTTCCACCGACAGACATGCAACTAGTTTTGCATATGGTGGCTGGTGGGTGTCTGTTTCTCCAACTTTAGTTGAATCAAATTTGACTGCGGCCGGTCCTTGTGAAGGTTAAAACAGCAAACTTGATAAATCACCGTTGTGGTTTTTGTGCCGTAGGTATGTACGGTTCATGCTAGAAGCCCGTAGCGGCCACGTAAAACTTGCAACAAACAAAGTAGAGGACGTCTAACTTATTTTTGCAGGGCATGTTGTGATGTGATATGGTCAAGACATGATGTGATATAAAGATGTTGTATGAGATGATCATGTTTTGTAGAAGTTATCGGCAACTGGCAAGAGCTATATGGTTGTCGCTTTATTGTATGAAATACAAACGCTATGTAATTTCTTTACTTTATCACTAAACGGTAGCGATAGTCGTAGAAGCAATAGTTGGCGAGACAAACATGATGCTACGATGGAGATCAAGGTGTCAAGCCGGTGATGATGGAGATCATGACGTTGCTTTGGTGATGGAGATCAAAAGCATAAGATGATGATGGCCATATCATGTCACATATTTTAATTGCATTTGATGTTTATCTTTATGCATCTTATTTTGCTTTGTACAGCGGTAGCATTATAAGATGATCCCTTCTAAAATTTCAAGGTATAAGTGTTCTCCCCGAGTATGCACCGTTGCGAAAGTTCTTTGTGCTGAGACACCACGTGATGATCGGGTGTGATAGGCTCTACATTCAAATACAACGGGTGCAAGCCATTTGTGCATGTTGGAAATATGCCCTAGAGGCAATAATAAAAGTATTATTATATTTCAATGTTCATGGTAAATGTCTTTTATTCATGCTATAACTGTATTATCCGGAAATCGTAATACACGTGTGAATACTTAGACCACAATATGTCCCTGGTGAGCCTCTAGTTGACTAGCTCGTTGTGATCAACAGATAGTCATGGTTTCCTGACTATGGACATTGGATGTCGTTGATAACGGGATCACATCATTACGAGAATGATGTGATGGACAAGACCCAATCCTAAGCATAGCATAAAAGATCGTGCAGTTCGTTTTGCTAGAGCTTTGCCAGTGTCAAGTATCTCTTCCTTCGACCATGATATCGTGTAACTCCCGGATACCGTAAGAGTGCCTTGGGTGTATCAAACGTCACAACGTAACTGGGTGACTATAAAGGTGCATTACAGGTATCTCCGAAAGTATCTGTTGGGTTGACACGGATCGAGACTGGGATTTGTCACTCCGTATGACTGAGAGGTATCTCTGGGCCCACTCGGTAATGCATCATCATAATGAGCTCAATGTGACCAAGGTGTTGGACACGGGATCATGCATTACGGTACGAGTAAAGTGACTTGCCGGTAACGAGACTGAACAAGGTATTGGGATACCGACGATCGAGTCTCGGGCAAGTAACGTACCGATTGACAAAGGGAATTGCATACAGGGTTTGATCGAATCCTCGACATCGTGGTTCATCCGATGACAACATCGAGGAGCATGTGGGAGCCATCATGGGTATCCAGATCCCGCTGTTGGTTATTGACTGAGAGCGTCTCGGTCATGTCTGCATGTCTCCCGAACCCGTAGGGTCTACACACTTAAGGTTCGGTGACGCTAGGGTTATTAGGAAGACTAGTATGTGACTACCGAATGTTGTTCGGAGTCCCGGATGGGATCCTGGACGTCACGAGGAGATCCGGAAGGGTCCGGAGGTAAAGATTTATATATGGGAAGTTGTCAAACGGACACCGGGAAGTTTCGGGGTCATACCGGTATTGTACCGGGGCCACCGGAAGGGTTCCGGGGGTCCACCGGGAGGGGCCACCCCTCCCGGGGGCCACATGGGCTGCGTGGGGCAGGGAGCCAGCCCCTGGTGGGCTGGCCGCACCCCCTCCCTTGGGCCCATGCGCCTAGGGTTGAGGGGGAACCCTAGAGGGGGCGCCCCCCTTGGCTTGGGGGGCAAGCCACCCTCTCCCCTCTCCCCTAGGCCGCCGCACCCCCCCCTAGATGGGTTCTAGGGGGCCGGCCCCCTTCTCCCTTCCCCCTATAAATAGAGGGGTGAGGGGAGGGCAGCCGCACCACCCTCCAAGGCGCAGCCCTCCCCTCCCCAACACCTCTCCTCCTCCGTTGTGTGCTTGGCGAAGCCCTGTCGGAGTACTGCCTCTCCACCATCACCACGCCGTCGTGCTGCCGGTGGAGCTGTCTTCCTCAACCTCTCCTTCCCCCTTGCTGGATCAAGAAGGAGGAGACGTCTCCCGTCCCGTACGTGTGTTGAACGCGGAGGTGCTGTCCGTTCAGCACTTGGTCATCGGTGATTCGAATCACGTCGAGTACGACTACATCATCACCTTGCAAGCTTCCGCACGCGATCTACAAGTGGTATGTAGATGCAAACTCTCTCCCTTGACTCGTTGCTTAGATGAACTCATAGATGGATCTTGGTGAAACCGTAGGAAAAATTTTAATTTTCTGCAACGTTCCCCAACAGTGGCATCATGAGCTAGGTCTATGCGTAGTTCTCTTTGCACGAGTAGAACACAATTTTGTTGTGGGCGTGGATTTTGTCATCTTACTTGCCTCTACTAGTCTTTTCTTGCTCAACGGTATTGTGGGATGAAGCGGCCCGGACCAACCTTACACGTACGCTTACGTGAGACCGGTTCCACCGACTGACATGCACTAGTTGCATAAGGTGGCTGGCGGGTGTCTGTCTCTCCCACTTTAGTTGGAGCGGAATCGATGAACAGGGCCCTTATGAAGGGTAAATAGAAGTTGACAAAATCACGTTGTGGTGATTCGTAGGTAAGAAAACGTTCTTGCTAGAACCCAATTGCAGCCACGTAAAAGATGCAACAACAATTAGAGGACGTCTAACTTGTTTTTGCAGCGATTGATCATGTGATGTGATATGGCCAGAAGTTGTGATGAATGATGAATTGTGATGTATGAGATCATGTTCTTTGTAATAGGATTCACGACTTGCATGTCGATGAGTATGACAACCGGCAGGAGCCATAGGAGTTGTCTTTATTTTTTGTATGACCTGCGTGTCATTGAATAACGCCATGTAAACTACTTTACTTTATTGCTAAACGTTAGTCATAGAAGTAGAAGTAGTCGTTGGCGTGACAACTTCATGAAGACACGATGATGGAGATCATGATGATGGAGATCATGGTGTCAAGCCGGTGACAAGATGATCATGGAGCCCCGAAGATGAAGATCAATGGAGCTATATGATATTGGCCATATCATGTCACAACTATATAATTGCATGTGATGTTTATTATGTTTATGCATCTTGTTTACTTAGGACGACGGTAGTAAATAAGATGATCCCTTACAAAAATTTCAAGAAGTGTTCTCCCCTAACTGTGCACCGTTGCTACAGTTCGTCGCTTCTAAGCACCACGTGATGATCGGGTGTGATGGATTCTTACGTTCACATACAACGGGTGTAAGACAGTTTTACACAGCGAAAACACTTAGGGTTAACTTGACGAGCCTAGCATGTGCAGACATGGCCTCGGAACACGGAGACCGAAAGGTCGAACACGAGTCGTATGGAAGATACGATCAACATGAGAATGTTCACCGACGATGACTAGTCCGTCTCACGTGATGATCGGACACGGGCTAGTCGACTCGGATCGTGTAACACTTAGATGACTAGAGGGATGTCTAATCTAAGTGGGAGTTCATAATTTGATTAGAACTTTATTATCATGAACTTAGTCTAAAACCTTTGCAAATATGTCTTGTAGATCAATGGCCAACGCTAATGTCAACATGAACTTCAACGCGTTCCTAGAGAAAACCAAGCTGAAAGATGATGGCAGCAACTATACGGACTGGGTCCGGAACCTGAGGATCATCCTCATAGCTGCCAGGAAACAATATGTCCTAGAAGGACCGCTAGGTGACGCTCCCGTCCCAGAGAACCAAGACATTATGAATGCTTGGCAGTCTCGTGCTGATGATTACTCCCTCGTTCAGTGCGGCATGCTTTACAGCTTAGAACCGGGGCTCCAAAAGCGTTTTGAGCACCACGGAGCATATGAGATGTTCGAAGAGCTGAAACTAGTTTTTCAAGCTCATGCCCGGGTCGAGAGATATGATGTCTCCGACAAGTTCTACAGTTGTAAGATGGAGGAAAACAGTTCTGTCAGTGAGCACATCCTGAAGATGTCTGGGTTGCACAACCGTATGACCCAGCTGAACATTAACCTCCCAGATGAGGCGGTCATTGACAGAATCCTCCAGTCGCTCCCACCAAGCTACAAGAGCTTTGTGATGAACTACAACATGCAGGGGATGGAAAAGACCATTCCTGAAGTGTTCTCGATGCTGAAGTCAGCAGAGGCTGAAATCAAGAAAGAACATCAAGTGTTGATGGTCAATAAGACCACTAAGTTCAAGAAGGGCAAGGGTAAGAAGAACTTCAAGAAGGACGGCAAAGATGTTGCCGCGCCTGGTAAGCCAGTTACCGGGAAGAAGTCAAAGAATGGACCCAAGCCTGAGACTGAGTGCTTTTATTGCAAGGGGAAGGGTCACTGGAAGCGGAACTGCCCCAAATACTTAGCGGATAAGAAGGCCGGCAACACCAAAGGTATATTTGATATACATGTGATTGATGTGTACCTTACCAGTACTCGTAGTAACTCCTGGGTATTTGATACCGGTGCCGTTGCTCATATTTGTAACTCACAGCAGGAGCTGCGGAATAAACGGAGACTGGCGAAGGACGAGGTGACGATGCGCGTCGGGAATGGTTCCAGAGTCGATGTGATCGCCGTCGGCACGCTGCCTCTACATTTACCTACGGGATTAGTTTTGAACCTTAATAATTGTTATTTAGTGCCAAGTTTGAGCATGAACATTGTATCTGGATCTCGTTTAATACGAGATGGCTACTCATTTAAGTCTGAGAATAATGGTTGTTCGATTTATATGAGAGATATGTTTTATGGTCATGCTCCGATGGTCAATGGTTTATTCTTAATGAATCTCGAGCGTAATATTACACATGTTCATAGTGTAGATGCCAAAAGATTTAAAGTTGATAACGATAGTCCCACATACTTGTGGCACTGCCGCCTTGGTCACATTGGTGTCAAGCGCATGAAGAAGCTCCATGCCGATGGACTTTTAGAGTCTCTTGATTATGAATCGTTTGACACGTGCGAACCATGCCTTTTGGGCAAAATGACCAAGACTCCGTTCTCCGGAACAATGGAGCGAGCAACCAACTTGTTGGAAATCATACATACCGATGTGTGCGGTCCAATGAGCGTTGAGGCTCGCGGAGGATATCGTTATGTTCTCACTCTCACAGATGACTTGAGTAGATATGGGTATGTCTACTTAATGAAACACAAGTCTGAGACCTTTGAAAAGTTCAAGGAATTTCAGAATGAGGTAGAGAATCAACGTGACCGAAAGATAAAATTCTTACGATCAGATCGTGGAGGAGAATACTTAAGTCACGAATTTGGTACACACTTAAGGAAATGTGGAATCGTTTCACAGCTCACGCCGCCTGGAACACCTCAGCGAAACGGTGTGTCCGAACGTCGTAATCGCACCCTATTGGATATGGTGCGGTCTATGATGTCTCTTACCGATTTACCGCTATCATTTTGGGGATACGCTCTAGAGACAGCTACATTCACTTTAAATAGGGCACCGTCTAAATCCGTTGAGACGACACCGTATGAATTATGGTTTGGAAAGAAACCTAAGCTGTCGTTTCTAAAAGTTTGGGGATGCGATGCTTATGTCAAGAAACTTCAACCTGAAAAGCTCGAACCCAAGTCGGAAAAATGCGTATTCATAGGATACCCTAAGGAAACTGTCGGGTATACCTTCTACTTAAGATCCGAAGGCAAGATCTTTGTTGCCAAGAACGGATGCTTTCTGGAAAAAGAGTTTCTCTCGAAAGAAGTAAGTGGGAGGAAAGTAGAACTCGATGAAGTACTACCTCTTGAGCGGGAAAGTGGCGCAGCGCAGGAAACCGTTCCTGTGATGCCCACACCAACTGAAGAGGAAAACAATGATGATGATCAAGGTACTTCGGATCAAGTTACTGCTGAACTTCGTAGGTCCACAAGGACACGTTCCGCACCAGAGTGGTACGGCAACCCTGTCCTGGAAATCATGTTGTTAGACAACAATGAACCTTCGAACTATGAAGAAGCGATGGCGGGCCCGGATTCCAACAAATGGCTTGAAGCCATGAAATCCGAGATAGAATCCATGTATGAAAACAAAGTATGGACTTTGACAGACTTGCCCGATGATCGGCGAGCGATAGAAAACAAATGGATCTTTAAGAAGAAGACGGACGCGGATGGTAATGTTACAATCTATAAGGCTCGACTTGTCGCTAAGGGTTATCGACAAGTTCAAGGGATTGACTACGACGAGACTTTCTCTCCCGTAGCGAAGCTGAAGTCCGTCCGAATCATGTTAGCAATTGCCGCATACTATGATTATGAGATATGGCAAATGGACGTCAAAACGGCATTCCTTAACGGGCATCTTAAGGAAGAACTGTATATGATGCAGCCGGAAGGTTTTGTCGATCCTCGGAACGCTAACAAAGTATGCAAGCTCCAGCGATCCATTTATGGACTGGTGCAAGCATCTCGGAGTTGGAACATTCGCTTTGATGAGATGATCAAAGCGTTTGGGTTTATGCAGACTTATGGAGAAGCCTGCGTTTACAAGAAAGTGAGTGGGAGCTCTGTAGCATTTCTCATATTATATGTAGATGACATACTCTTGATGGGAAATAATATAGAATTTCTGGACAGCATTAAGGCCTACTTGAATAAGTGTTTTTCAATGAAGGACCTTGGAGAAGCTGCTTATATATTAGGCATCAAGATCTATAGAGATAGATCGAGACGCCTCATAGGTCTTTCACAAAGCACATACCTTGATAAGATTTTGAAGAGGTTCAAAATGGATCAGTCCAAGAAGGGGTTCTTGCCTATGTTACAAGGTGTGAGATTGAGCTCGGCTCAGTCACCGACCACGGCAAAAGATAAAGAAGAGATGAGTGTCATCCCCTATGCTTCAGCCATAGGATCTATTATGTATGCCATGCTGTGTACCAGACCCGATGTAAACCTTGCCGTAAGTTTGGTAGCAAGATACCAAAGTAATCCCGGCAAGGAACACTGGACAGCGGTCAAGAATATCCTGAAGTACCTGAAAAGGACGAAGGACATGTTTCTCGTTTATGGAAGAGACGAAGAGCTCGTCGTAAAGGGTTACGTCGACGCTAGCTTCGACTCAGATCTGGATGACTCTAAGTCACAAACCGGATACGTGTATATGTTGAATGGTGGAGCAGTAAGCTGGTGCAGCTGCAAGCAGAGCGTCGTGGCGGGATCTACGTGTGAAGCGGAGTACATGGCAGCCTCGGAGGCAGCGCATGAAGCGATTTGGGTGAAGGAGTTCATCACCGACCTAGGAGTCATACCCAATGCGTCGGGGCCGATCAAACTCTTCTGTGACAACACTGGAGCTATTGCCCTCGCCAAGGAGCCCAGGTTTCACAAGAAGACCAGGCACATCAAGCGTCGTTTCAACTCCATCCGTGAAAATGTTCAAGATGGAGACATAGAGATTTGCAAAGTGCACACGGATCTGAATGTCGCAGATCCGCTGACTAAACCTCTCTCGCGTGCAAAACATGATCAACACCAGAACTCTATGGGTGTTCGATTCATCACAATGTAACTAGATTGGTGACTCTAGTGCAAGTGGGAGACTGTTGGAAATATGCCCTAGAGGCAATAATAAAAGTATTATTATATTTCAATGTTCATGATAAATGTCTTTTATTCATGCTATAACTGTATTATCCGGAAATCGTAATACACGTGTGAATACTTAGACCACAATATGTCCCTGGTGAGCCTCTAGTTGACTAGCTCGTTGTGATCAACAGATAGTCATGGTTTCCTGACTATGGACATTGGATGTCGTTGATAACGGGATCACATCATTAGGAGAATGATGTGATGGACAAGACCCAATCCTAAGCATAGCATAAAAGATCGTGTAGTTCGTTTTGCTAGAGCTTTGCCAGTGTCAAGTATCTCTTCCTTCGACCATGAGATCGTGTAACTCCCGGATACCGTAAGAGTGCCTTGGGTGTATCAAACGTCACAACGTAACTGGGTGACTATAAAGGTGCATTACAGGTATCTCCGAAAGTATCTGTTGGGTTGACACGGATCGAGACTGGGATTTGTCACTCCGTATGACGGAGAGGTATCTCTGGGCCCACTCGGTAATGCATCATCATAATGAGCTCAATGTGACCAAGGTGTTGGACACGGGATCATGCATTACGGTACGAGTAAAGTGACTTGCCGGTAACGAGACTGAACAAGGTATTGGGATACCGACGATCGAGTCTCGGGCAAGTAACGTACCGATTGACAAAGGGAATTGCATACAGGGTTTGATCGAATCCTCGACATCGTGGTTCATCCGATGACAACATCGAGGAGCATGTGGGAGCCATCATGGGTATCCAGATCCCGCTGTTGGTTATTGACTGAGAGCGTCTCGGTCATGTCTGCATGTCTCCCGAACCCGTAGGGTCTACACACTTAAGGTTCGGTGACGCTAGGGTTATTAGGAAGACTAGTATGTGACTACCGAATGTTGTTCGGAGTCCCGGATGGGATCCTGGACGTCACGAGGAGATCCGGAAGGGTCCGGAGGTAAAGATTTATATATGGGAAGTTGTCAAACGGACACCGGGAAGTTTCGGGGTCATACCGGTATTGTACCGGGGCCACCGGAAGGGTTCCGGGGGTCCACCGGGAGGGGCCACCCCTCCCGGGGGGCCACATGGGCTGCGTGGGGCAGGGAGCCAGCCCCTGGTGGGCTGGCCGCACCCCCTCCCTTGGGCCCATGCGCCTAGGGTTGAGGGGGGAACCCTAGAGGGGGCGCCCCCCTTGGCTTGGGGGGCAAGCCACCCTCTCCCCTCTCCCCTAGGCCGCCGCACCCCCCCTAGATGGGTTCTAGGGGGCCGGCCCCCTTCTCCCTTCCCCCTATAAATAGAGGGGTGAGGGGAGGGCAGCCGCACCACCCTCCAAGGCGCAGCCCTCCCCTCCCCAACACCTCTCCTCCTCCGTTGTGTGCTTGGCAAAGCCCTGTCGGAATACTGCCTCTCCACCATCACCACGCCGTCGTGCTGCCGGTGGAGCTGTCTTCCTCAACCTCTCCTTCCCCCTTGCTGGATCAAGAAGGAGGAGACGTCTCCCGTCCCGTACGTGTGTTGAACGCGGAGGTGCTGTCCGTTCAGCACTTGGTCATCGGTGATTCGAATCACGTCGGGTACGACTACATCATCACCTTGCAAGCTTCCGCACGCGATCTACAAGTGGTATGTAGATGCAAACTCTCTCCCTTGACTCGTTGCTTAGATGAACTCATAGATGGATCTTGGTGAAACCGTAGGAAAAATTTTAATTTTCTGCAATGTTCCCCAACAGTGCACTGTTGGGGAACGTAGTAATTTCAAAAAAAAATCCTACGCACACGCAAGATCATGGTGATGCATAGCAACGAGAGGGGAGAGTGTTGTCCACGTACTCTCGTAGACCGATAGCGGAAGCGTTATATCAACGTGGTTGATGTAGTCGTACGTCTTCACAGCCAGACCGATCAAGCACCGAAACTACGTCACCTCCGAGTTCTAGCACACATTCATCTCGATGACGATCCCCGGACTCCGATCCAGCAAAGTGTTTGGGAAGAGTCCTATCAGCATGACGGCGTGGTGATGATCTTGATGTTCTACCGTCACAGGGCTTCGCCTAAGCACCGCTACAGTATTATCAAGGTGGATTATGGTGGAGGGGGGCACCGCACACGGCTAAGAGATCCAATGGATCAATTGCTGTTGTGCCTAGAGGTGCCCCCGTATATAAAGGAGCAAGGGGGAGGGGGCGGCCGGCCTAGGAGGGGGGCGCCAAGGGGAGTCCTACTCCCACCGGGAGTAGGACTCCCTCCTTCCTTGTTGGAGTAGGAGAAGGGGGAAAGAGGGGGAGAGGAGGAAGGAAAGAGGGGTTGCACCCCTTGTCCAATTCGGACCAGAGGGGGGCTGCGCGCCTCCTTCCTTTCGGCCTCTTTCCTCTATTCCCGTATGGCCCAATAAGGCCCATATACTCCCCGGTGAATTCCCGTAACTCTCCGGTACTCCGAAAAATACCCAAATCACTCGGAACCTTTCCGAAGTCCGAATATAGTCGTCCAATATATTGATCTTTACGTCTCGACCATTTCGAGACTCCTCGTCATGTCCCATCTGGGACTCGGAACTCCTTCGGTACATCAAAACTCATAAACTCATAATATAAGTGTCATCGAAACCTAAAGCGTGCGGACCCTACGGGTTCGAGAACAATGTAGACATGACCAAGACACGTCTCCGGTCAATAACCAATAGAGGAACCTGGATGCTCATATTGGCTCCCACATATTCTATGAAGATCTTTATCAGTCAGACCGCATAACAACATATGTTGTTCCCTTTGTCATCGGTATGTTACTTGCCCGAGATTCGATCGTCGGTATGTCAATACCTAGTTCAATCTCGTTACCGGCAAGTCTCTTTACTCGTTCCATAATACATCATCCTGCAACTAACTCATTAGTTGCAATGCTTGCAAGGCTTAAGTGATGTGTATTACCGAGAGGGCCCAGAGATACCTCTCCGGCAATCGGAGTGACAAATCCTAATCTCAAGATACGCCAACCCAACATGTACCTTCGGAGACACCTGTAGAGCTCCTTTATAATCACCCAGTTATGTTGTGAATGGGTCAACGGGAGTTGCATAATCTCATAGTCATAGGAACATGTATAAGTCATGAAGAAAGCAGTAGCAACATACTAAACGATCGTGTGCTAAGCTAACGGAATGGGTCAAGTCAATCACATCATTCTCCTAATGATGTGATCCCGTTAATCAAATGACAACTCATGTCTATGGCTAGGAAACGTAACCATCTTTGATTCAACGAGCTAGTCAAGTAGAGGCATACTAGTGACACTATGTTTGTCTATGTATTCACACATGTATTATGTTTCTGGTTAATACAATTCTAGCATGAATAATAAACATTTATCATGAAATAAGGAAATAAATAATAACTTTATTATTGCCTCTAGGGCATATTTCCTTCAGTCTCCCACTTGCACTAGAGTCAATAATCTAGTTCACATCGCCATGTGATTTAACACCAATATTCACATCTGTATGTGATTAATACCCATAGTTCACATTGTCATGTGATCAACACCCAAAGGGTTTACTAGAGTCAATAATCTAGTTCACATCGCTATGTGATTAACACCCAAAGAGTACTAAGGTATGATCATGTTTTTGCTTGTGAGAGAAGTTTAGTCAACGGGTCTGTCACATTCAGAGCCATATGTATTTTGCAAATATTCTATGTCTACAATGCTCTGCACGGAGCTACTCTAGCTAATTGCTCCCACTTTCAATATGTATCCAGATTGAGACTTAGAGTCATATGGATCGGTGTAAAAGCTTGCACTGATTTAACTCTTTACGACGGGCTCTTTTTATCACCTCCATAATCGAGAAACATCTCCTTAGTCCTTACTAAGGATATTCTTGACCGTTGTCCAGTGATCTACTCTTAGATCAAAATTATATTCCTTTGCCAAAATTAGAGCAAGGTATACAATAGGTCTGGTACACAGCATAGCATGCTTTATAGAACCTATGACTGAGGCATAGGGAATGACTTTTCATTCTTTTTCTATTTTCTGTCATGGTCGGGTTTTGAGTCTTACTCAACTTCACACCTTGCAACATAGGCAAGAACTCTTTATTTGATTGTTCCATTTTGAACTACTTCAAAATCTTGTCAAGGTATGTACTCATTGAAAAATCTTATCAAGCGTCTTGATCTATCTCTATAGATCTTGATGCTCAATGTGTAAGCAGCTTCACCGAGGTCTTTCTTTGAAAAACTCCTTTCAAACACTCCTTTATGCTTTCTAGAAAATTCTACATCATTTCCGATCAACAATATGTCATTCACATATACTTATCAGAAAGGCTATAGTGCTCCCACTCACTTTCTTGTAAATACAGGCCTTTCCAAAAGTCTGCATAAAACCATATGCTTTGATAAACTCATCAAAGCATATATTCCAACTCCGAGATGCTTGCACCAGTCCATTGATGGATCGCTGGAGCTTGCACATTTTGTTAGCACCTTTCGGATCGACAAAACCTTCTGGTTGCATCATATACAACTCTTCTTCAAGAAATAAATCCATTCAGGAACACAGTTTTGATATCCATTTGCCAGATTTCATAAAATGTGGCAATTGCTAACATGATTCGGACATACTTTAAGCATCGATACGAGCGAGAAAATCTCATTGTATTCAACACCTTGAACTTGTCGGAAAAAAATTGCGACAAGTCGAGCTTTGTAGATAGTAACACTACTATCAGTGTCTGTCTTCCTCTTGAAAATCCATTTATTTTCAATGGCTTGCCGATCATCGGGCAAGTCCACCAAAGTCCACACTTTGTTCTCATACATGGATCCCATCTCAGATTTCATGGCCTCAAGCCATTTCGCGGAATCTGGGCTCATCATCGCTTCCTCATAGTTTGTAGGTTCATCATGGTCTAGTAACATGACTTCCAGAACAGGATTACCATACCACTCTGGTGCAGATCTTAATCTGGAAGACTTACGAGGTTCTGTAGTAACTTGTTCTGAAGTTTCATGATCATCATCATTAGCTTCCTCACTAATTGGTGTAGGGATCACTGGAACTGATTTCAGTGATGAACTATTTTCCAATTTAGGAGAAGGTACTATTACCTTATCAAGTTCTACTTTCTCCCACTCACTTCTTTTGAGAGAAACTCCTTCTCTAGAAAGGATCCATCTTGGCAACAAATATCTTGCTTTCGGATCTGTGATAGAAGGTGTACCCAATAGTTTCCTTTGGGTATTCTATGAAGACGCACTTCTCCGATTTGGGTTCGAGCTTATCAGGTTGAAACTTTTCCACATAAGCATCGCAGTCCCAAACTTTAAGAAAAGACAACTTTGGTTTCTTGTCAAACCACAGTTCATAAGGCGTCGTCTCAACGGATTTTGATGTTGCCCTATTTAACGTGAATGCAGTTGTCTCTAATGCATGACCCCAAAACGATAGTGGTAAACCGATAAGAGAGATCATAGATTGCACAATATGCAATAAAGTGCGGTTACGACGTTCGGACACACCATAATGCTATAGTGTTCCAGGTGGTGTGAACTGTGAAACTATTCCACATTGTTTTATATGAAGGCCAAACTCGTAACTCAAATATTCTTCTCCACGATCAGATCGTAGAAACTTTATTTTCTTGTTACGATGATTCTTCACTTCACTCTGAATTTCTTTGAACATTTCAAATGTTTCAGACTTGTGTTTCATTAAGTAGATATACCCATATCTGCTCAAATCATCTGTGAAGGTCAGAATATAATGGTACTTGCCACGAGAATCAACACTTATTGGATTGCATACATCGGTATGTATTATTTTCAATAAGTCAGTAGCTCGTTCCATTGTTCCGGAGAACGGAATTTCAGTCATCTTGCCCAAAAGGCACGGTTCGCAAGCATCAAATGATTCATAATCAAGTGATTCCAAAACCCATCAGCATGGAGTTTCTTCACGCGCTTTACACCGATATGACCCAAATGGCAGTGCCACAAATAAGTTGCACTATCATTATCAACTTTGCATCTTTTGGCATCAATATTATGATTATGTGTATCACTATGATCGAGATCCAACAAACTATTTTCATTGGGTGTATGACCATTGAAGGTTTTATTCATGTAAATAGAATAACAATTATTCTCTGACTTTAAACGAATAACTGTATTGCAATAAACATGATCAAATCATATTCATGCTTAACGCAAACGCCAAATAACATTTATTTAGGTTTAACACTAATCCTAAAAGTATAGGGAGTGTGCGATGATGATCATATCAATCTTGGAACCACTTCCAACATACATTGTCACTTCACCCTCAACTAGTCTCTATTTATTCTGTAACTCCTGTTTCGAGTTACTAATCTTTAGCAACCGAACAAGTATCAAATACTCAGGGGCTACTATAAACACTAGTAAGGTACACATCAATAACCTGTATATCAAATATACCCTTGTTCACTTTGCCATCCTTCTTATCCACCAAATATTCAGGGCATTTCTACTTCCAGTGACCATTTCCTTTGCAGTGTAAGCACTCAGTTTCAGGCTTTGGTCCAGCTTTGGGCTTCTTCGCGGGAGTGACAACTTGCTTGTCATTCTACTTGAAGTTCCCTTTCTTTCTCTTTGCCCTTTTCTTGAAACTACTGGTCTTGTTTAATCATCAACACTTGATGCTTTTTCTTGATTTCTACCTTCGTCGATTTCAGCATCATGAAGAGCTCGGGAATCGTTTTCGTCATCCCTTGCATACTATAGTTCATCACGAAGTTCTAGTAACTTAGTGATGGTGACTAGAGAACTCTGCCAATCACTATCTTATCTGGAAGCTTAACTCCCACTTGATTCAAGTGATTGTAGTACTCAGATAATCTAAGTACTTGCTCACTAGTTGAGCAATTCTCCTCCATCTTTTAGGCAAAGTATTTGTCAGAGGTCTCATACCTCTTGACACGGGCATGAGTCTGAAATACCAATTTCATCTCTTGAAACATCTTATATGTTCCATGACGTTTCAAAAACGTTTTTGTAGTCCTGGTTCTAAGCCATAAAGCATGGTGCACAAAACTATCAAGTAGTCATCATATTGAGCTAGCCAAACGTTCATAACGTCTGCATCTGCTCCTGCAATAGGTCTATCACCTAGCGGTGCATCAAGGACATAATTCTTCTGTGCAGCAATGAGGATAAACCTCAGATCACGGATCCAATCCGCATCATTGCTACTAACATCTTTCAACACAATTTTCTCTAGGAACATATCAAAATAAACATATGAAAACAACGCAAACTATTGATCTACAACATAATTTGCAAGATACTACCAGGACTAAGTTCATGATAAATTAAAGTTCAATTAATCATATTACTTAAGAACTCCCACTTAGACAGACATGTCTCTAGTCATCTAAGTGATCACGTGATCCAAATCAACTAAACCATGTCCGATCATCACGTGAGATTGAGTAGTTTTCAATGGTGAACATCACTATGTTGATCATATCTTCTATATGATTCACGTTCGACCTTTCAGTCTCCATGTTCCGAGGCCATATCTGTATATGCTAGGCTCGTCAAGTTTAACCTGAGTATTCCGCGTGTGCAACTGTTTTGCACCCGTTGTATTTGAACGTAGAGCCTATCACACCCGATCATCACGTGGTGTCTCAGCACGAAGAACTTTCGCAACGGTGCATACTTAGGAAGAACACTTCTTGATAATTAGTGAGAGATCGTCTTAAAATGCTACCATTAATCAAAGCAAGATAAGATGTATAACAGATAAACATCATATGCAATCAAAATATGTGACATGTTATGGCCATGATCATCTTGCGCCTTTGATCTCCATCTCCAAAGTACTGTCATGATCTCTATCGTCACCGGCACGACACCATGATCTTCATCATCTTGATCTATATCAATGTGTCGTCACATGGTCGTCTCGCCAACTATTGCTCTTGCAACTATTGCTATCGCATAGCGATAAAGTAAAGCAATTATTTGGCACTTGCATCTTATGCAACAAAGAGACAACCATATGGCTTCTGCCAGTTGCCGATAACTTCAACAAAACATGATCATCTCATACAACAACTTATATCTCATCACGTCTTGACCATATCACATCACAAGATGTCCTGCAAAAACAAGTTAGACGTCCTCTACTATGTTGTTGCAAATTTTACGTGGCTACTACGGGCTGAGCAAGAACGGTTCTTACCTATGCATCAAAACCACAATGATAGTTCGTCAAGTTAGTGATGTTTTAACCTTCGCAAGGACCGGGCGTAGCCACACTCGGTTCAGCTAAAGTTGGAGAAACTGACACCCGCCAGCCACCTATGTGCAAAGCACGTCGGTAGAACCAGTCTCGCGTAAGCGTACGCGTAATATCGGTCCGGGCCGCTTCATCCAACAATACCGCCGAACCAAAGTATGATATGCTGGTAAGTAGTATGACTTGTATCGCCCACAACTCACTTGTGTTCTACTCGTGCATATAACATCAACGCATAAAACCTAGGCTCGGATGCCCTCATAGACCGATAGCGGAAGCATTATAACAACGCGGTTGATGTAGTCGTACGTCTTCACGGCCCGATCGATCAAGCACGGAAACTATGGCACCTCCGAGTTCTAGCACACGTTCAGCTCGATGACGATCCCTGGACTCCGATCCAGCAAAGTGTCGGGGAAGAGTTCTGTCAGCATGACGGCGTGGTGATGATCTTGATGTTCTACCATCGTAGGGCTTCGCCTAAGCACCGCTACAGTATTATCAAGGTGGATTATGGTGGAGGGGGGCACCGCACACGGCTAAGAGATCCAAGGGATCAATTGTTGTTGTGCCTAGAGGTGCCCCCTGCCCCCGTATATAAAGGAGCAAGGGGGGAGGGGGCGGCCGGCCTAGGAGGGGGCGCGCCAAGGGGAGTCCTACTCCCACCGGGAGTAGGACTCCCTCCTTCCTTGTTGGAGTAGGAGAAGGGGGAAAGAGGGGGAGAGGAGGAAGGAAAAAGGGGTTGCACCCCTTGTCCAATTCGGACCAGAGGGGGGCTGCGTGCCTCCTTCCTTTCGGCCTCTTTCCTCTATTCCCGTATGGCCCAATAAGGCCCATATACTCCCCGGCGAATTCACGTAACTCTCCGGTACTCCGAAAAACCCGAATCACTCGGAACCTTTCCGAAGTCCGAATATAGTCGCCCAGTATATTGATCTTTACGTCTCGACCATTTCGAGACTCCTCGTCATGTCCCCGATCTCATCCGAGACTCTGAACTCCTTCGGTACATCAAAACTCATAAACTCATAATATAACTGTCATCGAAACCTAAAGTGTGCGGACCCTACTGGTTCGAGAACAATGTAGACATGACCGAGACACGTCTCCGGTCAATAACCAATAGCGGAACCTGGATGCTCATATTGGCTCCCACATATTCTAGATCTTTATCGGTCAGACCGCATAATAACATACGTTGTTCCCTTTGTCATCGGTATGTTACTTGCCCGAGATTCGATCATCGGTATGTCAATACCTAGTTCAATCTCGTTACCGGCAAGTCTCTTTACTCGTTCCGTAATACATCATCCCGCAACTAACTCATTAGTTGCAATGCTTGCAAGGCTTAAGTGATGTGTATTACCGAGAGGGCCCAGCGATACCTCTCCGACAATCGGAGTGACAAATCCTAATCTCGAAATACGCCAACCCAACATGTACCTTCGGAGACACCTGTAGAGCTCATTTATAATCACCCAGTTACGTTGTGACGTTTGGTAGCACACAAAGTGTTCCTCCGGTAAATGGGAGTTGCATAATCTCATAGTCATAGGAACATGTATAAGTCATGAAGAAAGCAGTAGCAACATACTAAACGATCGTGTGCTAAGCTAACGGAATGGGTCAAGTCAATCACATCATTCTCCTAATGATGTGATCCCGTTAATCAAA
This sequence comes from Triticum aestivum, assembly GCF_018294505.1. NCBI lineage: Eukaryota > Viridiplantae > Streptophyta > Magnoliopsida > Poales > Poaceae > Triticum > Triticum aestivum. The sequence continues at coordinate 170,267,033 of NC_057813.1, forward strand.
TGACAACTCATGTCTATGGCTAGGAAACGTAACCATCTTTGATTCAACGAGCTAGTCAAGTAGAGGCATACTAGTGACACTATGTTTGTCTATGTATTCACACATGTATTATGTTTCTGGTTAATACAATTCTAGCATGAATAATAAACATTTATCATGAAATAAGGAAATAAATAATAACTTTATTATTGCCTCCAGGGCATATTTCCTTCATGCACATGCAGAATACTTGAGTTAAACTTGACGAGCCTAGCATATACAGATATGGCCTCAGAACAATGGAGACCGAAAGGTTGAACTTCAATCATATAGTGGATATGATCAACATAGAGATGTTCACCATTAATGACTACTCCATCTCACGTGATGATCGGACATGGTTTAGTTTATTTGGATCAGGTATCATTTAGATGACTTGAGGGGTGTCAATCTAAGTGGGAGTTCTTAAGTAATATGATTAATTGAACTTTAATTTATCATGAACTTAGTCCTGATAGTATTTGACAATTATGTGGAGATGAATAGCTCGCGTTGTTGATCCCCTATGTTTTTGATATGTTCCTAGAGAAAACTAAGTTGAAAGATGAAAGTAGCTATGATGCGGACTAGGTCCATGATCTGAGGTTTATCCTCATTGCTGCACAGAAGAATTATGTCTTTCATGCATCGCTAGGTGACAGACCTGTTGCATGAGCTGATGGAGACGTTATGAATGTTTGACAAGCTCGGTATGATGACTACTTTAGTGCACCATGCTTTACAACTTAGAACCAAGACTTCAAAAATGTTTTGAACGCCACAGAGCATATGAGATGTTCCAAGAGATAAAATTGGTATTTCAGACTCATGCCCGTGTCGAGAGGTATGAGACCTCTGACTAGTACTTCGCCTAAAAGATGAAGGAGAATAACTCAGCTAGTGAGAATGTGCTCAGAATGTCTGGGTACTACAATCACTTGAATCAAGTGGGAGTTAATCTTCCAGATAAGATAGTGATTGATAGAGTTCTCTAGTAACCATCACCAAGTTATTGGAACTTCGTGATGAACTATAATATGCAAGGGATGACGAAAGCGATTCTCGAGCTCTTCATGATGCTGAAATCAATGAAGGTAGAAATCAAGAAAAAGCATCAAGTGTTGATGATTAAACAAGAACACTAGTTTCAAGAAAAGGGCAAAGGGAAAGAAAGGGAACTTCAAGAAGAATGGGAAGCAAGTTGTCACTCCCGTGAAGAAGCCCAAAGCTGGACCTAAGCCTGAAACTGAGTGCTTCTACTACAAAGGAAATGGTCACTGAAAGCGAAACTACGCCAAATATTTGATGGATAAGAAGGATGGCAAAGTGAACAAAGGTATATTACTAGTGCTCATAGTAGCCCCTGGGTATATCATGCCTGTTCGATTGCTAAGTTAGTAACTCAAAATAGGAGTTGCAGAATAAATGGAGACTAGTTGAGGGTGAAGTGACGATGTGTGTTGGAAGTGGTTCCAAGATTGATATGATCATCATCACACACTCCCTATAGTTTTAGGATTAGTGTTGAACCTAAACAAATGTTATTTGGTGTTTGCGTTGAGCATGAACAAGATAGGATCGTGTTTATTGCAATACAGTTATTCACTTAAGACAGAGAATAATTGTTGTTCAGTTTACATGAATGAAACCTTCTATGGTCATACACCCAATGTGGATGGTTTATTGAATCTCGATCGTAGTGATACACATAATCATAATATTGATGCCAAACGATGCAAAGTTAATAGCAATAGTGCAACATACTTGTGGCATTGTCGTTTAGGTCATATTGGTGTAAAACGCATGAAGAAACTCCATGCAGATGGGCTTTTGGAATCACTTGATTATGAATCATTTGATACTTGCGAACCGTGCCTTATGGGCAAGATGACTAAAACTCCGTTCTCTAGAACAATGGAACAAGCCAATGACTTATTGGAAATAATACATACCGATGTATGCGATCCGATGAGTGTTGAGGCTCGTAGTGGGTATCGTTATTTTCTCACCTTCACAGATGATTTAAGCAGATATGGGTATGTCTACTTAATGAAACACAAGTCTGAAACATTTGAAAAGTTCAAACAATTTCAGAGTGAAGTGGAGAATCATCGTAACAAGAAAATAAAGTTTCTACGATCTGATTGTGGAGGTGAATATTTGAGTTACGAGTTTGTCCTTCATTTAAAACAATGTGGAATAGTTTCACAACTCACGCCACCTGGAACACCACAGCGTAATGGTGTGTCCGAACGTCATAACCGCACTTTATTAGATATGGTGCGATCTATGATGTCTCTTACCGATTTACCACTATCGTTTTGGGGTTATGCATTAGAGATAGTTGCATTCACATTAAACATGGCACCAACAAAGTCCGTTGAGACGACACTGTCTGAACTGTGGTTTGGCAACAAACCTAAGTTGTCATTTCTTAAAGTTTGGGGATGCGATGCTTATGTCAAAAGGCTTCAGCCTGATAAGCTCAAACCCAAATCGAAAAAGTGCATCTTCATAGGATACCCAAAGGAGACAATTGGGTACACCTTCTACCACAGATCCGAAGGCAATATTGTTGTTGCTAAGAATAGAACCTTTCTAGAGAAGGAGTTTCTCTCGAAACAAGTGAGTGGGAGGAAAGTAGAACTTGATGAGGTAGTTGTACCTTCTCTCAATTTGGAAAGTAGCTCATCCAAGAAATCCATTCCCGTGATGCCTACACCAACTTGAGAGGAAACTAATGATAATGATCATGAAACTTCAGATCAAGTTGCTACAGAACCTCGTAGGTCAACCAGAGTACGATCCGCACCAGAGTGGTACGGTAATCCTGTTCTGGAAGTCATGTTACTTGACCATGACGAACCTACGAACTATGAAGAAGATATGATGAGCCCAGATTCTGAAAAATGGCTTGAGACCATGAAATCTGAAATAGGATCCATGTATAAGAACAAAGTGTGGACTTTGGTGGACTTGTCCGATGATCGGCAAGCCATTGAGAATAAATGGATCTTCAAGAAGAAGACGAACGTTGATGGTAGTGTTACTATCTACAAAGCTCGACTAGTCGCAAAAGGGTTTTTCGACAAGTTCAAGGTGTTGACTACAATGAGATTTTCTCAACCGTAGCGATGCTTAAGTCCGTTCGAATCATGTTAGCAATTGCCATATTTTGTGAAATATGGCAAATGGATGTCAAAACTGCATTCCTTAAATGGATGTCTCTAAGGAGAGTTGTATATGATGCAACCAAAAGGTTTTGTCGATCCTAAAGGTACTAACAAAGTGTGCAAGCTCCAGCAATCCATCTATGGACTGGTGCAAGCATCTCAGAGTTGGAACATACGCTTTAATGAGTTGTTCAAAGCATATAGTTTTACACAGACTTGCGATGAAGCCTGTATTTACAAGAAAGTGAGTGGGAGCACGACAACCTTCCTGATAATTATATGTGAATGACATATTATTGATCAGAAATGATGTAGAATTTTCTGGAAAGCATGAAGGAGAGTTTGAAAGGAGTTTTTTCAAAGAAAAACCTCGGTGAAGCTGCTTACATATTGGGCATCAAGATCTATAGAGATAGATCAAGACGCTTGATAAGATTTTTCAATGAGTACATACCTTGACAAGATTTTGTTGTAGTTCAAAATGAAACAGTCAAAGAAGGAGTTTTTACCTGTGTTGCAAGGTGTAAAGTTGAGTAAGACTCAAAACCTGACCACAACAGAAAATAGAAAGAGAATGAAAGTCATTCCCTATGCCTCAGCCATAGGTTCTATAAAGTATGCTATGCTGTGTACTAGACCTATTGTGTACCTTATCATGAGTTTGGCAAGGGGGTACGATACTGATCCAGGAGTGGATCACTGGACAACGGTCAAAGTTATCCTTAGTTACCTAAGAGGACTAAGGAAATATTTCTCGGTTATGGAGATGTAAAGAGTTTGTTGTAAAGAGTTACGTCGATGCAAGCTTTTACACCGATCCAGATGACTCTGAGTCTCAATCTGGATACATATTGAAAGTGGGAGCAATTAGCTAAAGTAGCTCCGTGCAGAGCATTGTAGACATAGAAATTTGCAAAATACATACGGATCTGAATGTGGCAGCACGTTGACTAAACTTCTCCCACAAGAAAAACATGATCACACCTTAGTACTCTTTGGGTGTTAATCACATGGCGATGTGAACTAGATTATTGACTCTAGTAAACCCTTTGGGTGTTGGTCACATGGCGATGTGAACTATGGGTGTAATCACATAACGATGTGATGTATTGGCGTTAAATCACATGGCGATGTGAACTAGATTGTTGACTCTAGTGCAAGTGGGAGACTGAAGGAAATATGCCCTAGAGGCAATAATAAAGTTGTTATTTTATATTTCCTTATATCATGATGAATGTTTATTATTCATGCTAGAATTGTATTAACCGGAAACTTGATACATGTTTGAATACATAGACAAAACACTGTGTCCCTAGTATGCCTCTACTTGACTAGCTCATTGATCAAAGATGGTTAAGATTCCTAGCCATAGACATGTGTTGTCATTTGATGAACGAGATCACATCATTAGGAGAATGATGTGATGGACAAGACCCATTCGTTAGCTTAGCATAATGATCGTTCAGTTTTATTGCTATTGCTTTCTTCATATCAAATAAATATTCCTCCGACAATGAGATTATGCAACTCCCGGACACCAGAGGAATGCCTTATGTGCTATCAGACGTCACAACGTAACTAGGTGATTATAAAGATGCTCTATAGGTCTCTCCGAAGGTGTTTGTTGGGTTGGCATAGATCGAGATTAGGATTTGTCACTCCGAGTATCAGAGAGGTATCTCTGGGCCCTCTCAGTAATGCACATCATATGAAGCCTTGCAAGCAATGTGAATAATGAGTTAGTTACGGGGTGATGCATTACAGAATGAGTAAAGATACTTGCTGGTAACGAGATTGAACTAGGTATGAAGATATCGACGATCGAATCTTGGGCAAGTAACATACCGATGACAAAGGGAATAACGTATGTTGACATTGCGGTTCGACCGGTAAAGATCTTCATAGAATATGTGGGAACCAATATGAGCATCCAGGTTCCGCTATTGGTTATTGATCGGAGAGGTGTCTCGGTCATGTCTACATAGTTCTCGAACCCATAGGGTCCGCACGCTTAACGTTTGATGACGATATGTATTAAATGAGTTATGTGTTTTGGTGAATGAAGGTTGTTCGGAGTCCCGGATGAGATCACAGACATGACGAGGAGTCTTGAAATGGTTGAGAGGTAAAGATTGATATATTGGAAGGAAGTATTCGGATACCAGAAGGGTTTCGGAGTGCACCGGGTACATACCGGAGTACCGGAGGGGTTACCGGGGGAAGGATATGGGCATATGGGCCATATGAGGGAGGCTAACCAGCCCACAAGGGGCTGGTGCGCGCCCCACAAGGAAGGGATCCGAATTGGAGTGGGGAAGGGGGCGGCGCCTCCCTTTCCTTCTCCTTCTCCCTCTCCTTTCCCCTTTCCCTCTCCGGTAAAAGGAAGGGAGGGTCCGAATTGGACTTGGAGTCCTAGTAGGACTCCTTCCCACTTGGGGGTGCTCCCTAGGCCGGCCTCCTCGCCTCTCCCTCCTTTATATACGGGGGCATGGGGGCACCTCTAGGCACATCAATTGTTTAGCCGTGTGCGGTGCCCCCCTCCACCGTTTACTCCTCCGATCATATTGTCGTAGTGCTTAGGCGAAGCCCTGCGCGGATCACTTCATCAACACCGTCATCACGCCGTCATGCTGACGAAACTGATCGACTCCTTCGTACCTCTACTGGATCAAGAGTTCGAGGGACGTCATCAAGCTGAACGTGTGCAGAACTCGGAGGTGCCATACGTTCGGTACTTGATCGGTTGATTCGAGAAGACGTTCCACTACATCAACAACATTAAGTTAACACTTCCGCTTTTAGTCTATGAGGGCACATGGACACACTTTCCCCCTCTCGTTGCTATGCATCTCCTAGATAGATCTTGCGTGAGCGTAGGATTTTTTTTAAAATTGCATGCTACATCTCCCAACAATTTTACTACAAACTCTAGGGCTGTTTGTGACACTTATAGGAATAGCTCAATGGATTGATCGGAAAGAATAACTTTGAGCTGGTTTCGTACCCTACACGCAATTTCATCTTATGTTGTCTGTGATAGGAACTTTGGAGTGACTCTTTGTCGCATGTTGAGGGATTGTCATTTGATTTAATTATGTTATCATTGTTGAGAGAACTTGCACTAGTGAAAGTATGAACCCTAGGCCTTGTTTTCAAGCATTGCAATACCGTTTTTGCTCACTTTTGTTACTAGTGACCTTGCTGTTTTTATATTTTCATATTACAAAAACCTATATCTACTATCCATATTAAACTTGTATCACCATCTCTTCGCCGAACTAGTGCACCTATACAATTTACCATTGTATTGGGTATGTTGAGGACACAAGAGACGCTTTGTTATTTGGTTGCAAGGTTGTTCGGGAGATACCATCTTCATCCTACGCCTCCCACGGATTGATAAACCTTCGGTTATCCACTTGAGGGAAAATTGCTACTGTCCTACAAAACTCTGTGCTTGGAGGCCCAACACGAGTCTACAAGAAGAAAGTTGTGTAGTAGACATCAGGCTACTCTCCCACCGAGTGCCAAAGTACCATTGACCGTCTTAATTGTCAGTTGGGTTCCTTCCCCACGACTTACCTAGGGTACCCATTAGTGATTCTTGGATGACCGTGGCGGATTTGCGGCCAACCGTGAATAAGCTCCAACATTGTATCGAGCCATGGCATGGCAGGTGGTTGTCTAAGGCAACACGGACGGTCCTCATCAACTCGTCCTCGTCCAGACTACTCCTATTCATCATGAGCTTCTACAGCCTGCCGGAGATGCTCCGTCATGAGATCGCCAAGGTACAGGCGAGATTCTTCTGGGTCGGTGAGGGTGATAAGCAGAAATACCATATGTTTCACTGGCCCGACATTGGCAAAATACATGACCAGGGCGGGCTTGGCATCATGTCCTCCAAGCGCATGAACATTGCTTTGCTGACCCGCTGGCTATGGCGGATTGCGAATGGGAAGGGCGGCCTTTGGCTCGTCATCATTCGAAACAAATACCTCTGAGGCTAGCCGCTCGCCTTTTGTCAGCACTCTAGCGGCTCTCAGTTTTGGCAATCCGTCATACAGTTCCTCCCGACCCTCCGCATCGGGACCTCCATTGCGGTTCGATCCAGAGCATCCACCCTGCTCTGGTTCGACCAGTGGGCTGGGGATCTCCCTTTTGTGGCCCGATTCCCGGACTTGTTCTCCATTGTTGTGGAGCCTAGGATCTCTGTCGAGGTGGACCTTATTGATTTAGGGCGCCTCGCGTTATGGAGGCCTTTTGGTCCTCCGGATCACATCGCCTAGCACGAACTGCTTGAGTGAATCGCCCTCCATGAGCCACATGTCGATCAAGCGAGCGACCGCATTTCTCGGCATTTAGAGCTGTCGGGTGGCTTCTCCACCAAATCCCTATACCAGGCCATCGCGGCCACGCCTGGACCTGAGCCTCTTGGGCTAATTTGGTCCATCCGACTGCCACTAAAGATTCAGATCTTCTTGTAGCAGTGGATCCGAGGCCGGGTGCCTTCCGTTATGGAGGTGCTCAAACGGAATGGCCTGGTGATGGGATTTGCCCTTTATGTGGGACGAACGAAGACTCAACCACATCTTTTTCTTTTGCGTGTCCGCTCAATTCCTATGGAGTTGCCTCCACTAAGTGGTGAGTGGTCGTTGATGTCACAACAACTTCCCAGATCTCTTCGCCGAGCTCCAGGCCTCGCCACAGTCGGTCCGCCACATTAGGTGGCTGACTATTGGGGTCCTGGCTTGGACGCTTTGGACGATCCGCAATAAGCTTGTGATACAGCATGTGCCTCTTCGACGTGCTACTGATGTGGTGTTCAAAATGTGTGGCTATTTGCAGCTTTGGCGGCCGCTTAGCCGCCCTCGGGACCGAGATGCCATCAACATCATCATTGTCGATCTTCCCACAATGGCTCTCCATTTGGCGCTGCCGCTCCCTCCTCCACCACTAGAGCCGGATTAACTTCTTCACCTACATCACCGCCGCCTTTGTTTCTTTTTTTCTCGGCTTGTTGAGCTGTGTCCTCAGCAAAACTTTTTCGTACTTCGTGTTGTGCTACCTTGTGTGCGGATGTGTGTGTGTTTGTGCGGTGTGAACTCTTGTTGGACCTTTTGGCTTGGTGGTTTGCTTTATATATATAAAGCGGGACAAAAGACTTTTTTGCTATGTGATTCTTAATATATGTTCTTTGTCATTTCCGCAAAAAGAATAAAACACTAGCATTCTTGTGTGTGTGCGCGAAGGTCATCATGATTAGGTTGGAGTCTCTTGAGGTTATCCATTTGTGTTCTAGTATTCGCAAGCCTTCTCTGGCCTACATTTTGGCGCTCTGTTGAACGTGGTGATATAAGAGATGAGGGATAGGCCAAACGGCCGTTTGTTTTCTCATATTATTTGTCCTTAAGCTAGAGACAGTTCTATCGGGCACTACACATTTCCGTTAGTTCTTTAGTCCGTCAGTACAAAGTACTTCACAACTGTACTCTAACAGGAACTATTATTTATGGTGTGTCGATCTGTCCAAGAAATATACAGATGTGTGGGTCTGTCAGCGACCAAACTACGGGGCTTTGCAATTGTCACATGGGTTAACATGTGTTCGTTCGGAGTTTACAACGACATTCCTCCCTGTCTAGGACAGCAGAGGACATTCACATTTTCTTTTACTAAAATACTCCAAGATTACTGAGTAATTCTGTAAGAAGCGGCCGGATTATGTCTTGAGAATTAAGACATTAGGACAGTCATATTGCAGCGAAAGAAGGGGATTATGAACAGAGCAAAATAAGATGTGAGAACAAATGTAAGAATATTAATAAAATTACAATTAATTGTATGAGCGTCGGTTTGATCAAATTGCTCCGAGGGTTAGTTTTCTAAGATCAATGAGCAAACGGTCGGTCAATGGTTATACTTGTGAGGCAGAGGCCCAGAGGCAGCACCGAGCCATGCTCACGGCATGCGGTTGGTGGATGCAAGGGAAGAAGATTTCAACAGTTTCAAGGATTTAATTATAGTTTTATCTTTTTGTATTGGCGTTTTTGTAAAGACTTGTGATTTTTAATATATCGTCATCAACCTTTTCACAAAAAATAAAGAGTTTAAAATCTACCTCATGAGGGTTGATCACTTGGGTCATCTTCCTCCTCACCTAGATGTGCTCTCGTCCTTCGTGGTGCTATGGTCTTTCTACGCACGTGGCATATAAAGAACAAAAATCACAATTTGTACTCGGGAGTAGCTACATTCTGGACCCTCTAAAGTGTACCTAGTTGTAACATCACCCAAAATCGACATGTTAGTACACCCTTTTTATTCATCCAAGAAAACAACTAGAAGGTTGAGACGTCTAAACTTGAAAGCACAATGGTGCCTAATTAACACCAAAAGTTGGTACTATTAGTCAAAATTTTGGATAATCTTTGCTAGCTAACCAACCAAGGATACATTCTTCTCATTTTGTAAACAGAATGCACGTGGGAGAGGCAAAGAGAAGAGGACTTCTCATTCTTGCATTTTTTCGAGAAAGGAGGAAGCCCCCCAACCACCTCATTGAGTGATGACCTAGACATATTCTTGCACACATTTTTGTTGCTACATGTAGCAAACGGACGGTAGAGAAGTACATTTATTTTAAAGTGTGCGTGCACCTATTAGCATGACATGACAATTCAGTAATGGGGATAAATGTGATCAATGTTGGCGAATTCTTGAGATATTTCTTATTGAAAAGTACGCATTTACATGTTCGGAAGTGTAAAGTCTGCATGTTGTTACAACGAGGACATTTTTTTGAAGCAACACACATGGTGTTCGAAACCTTAGCATTAAAACGTCACAAAAATCAAGCCTCACAACATTTTTTTCTCTAAAATGCGTCTTGTTTATATGAGTAGTCTATTATTCCTGTTAAGCCAGGATGTCACACGATCTTTATTGAAAACACTTAAAATATTTATGTTCCTATCAAATTGCCTTTTTTCATAAAATGTTTCTCCTTTTTCCATTTAAGCCAATTTATCTGAATCTTTTCCTGGTTATTCAAATTTATACTTTTCCCGTCTTCTAAAAGTTCCTTCTATTATCCTAAACATACTCGCCTGCGTTAGACCAGTTAAACTGAAAAACAATTTTCAGCCATAGTATCTCTTAAAATAGGGCAACCAATGGAGCTATTGCAATATTGATGCATTTAGTTATTTCATTAGTCGGTATATTTTGAATGAGCATCTAGTGGAAAGATAAATATCACATTTCACACTATTAAATGAGATGAGTAATTACGGTGGTACCGACTGTGGTGCAAAACAAAATTAAACTCCTCAATTTAACCAAAAGCATTTGTGTAGAAGCCAGGTAAATAAATGCAACTATGCAGAATAGTCAAAGGGTGCCCTATATTTCAATAAATATCTAGTTGTTGCTTATTTATTTACCATCAGAAGAGGTTTGGAGAAGGAGCTAACCACAGCCAAATTTGAAAGGCTCATGGCTTTTGAAGTCTCATAGGCTAAGATACCAAGTAATTAGACTAGTTAAGAATATGAAATAGTAGTAACTATGAATGCACATCCATGTTTGACTAAAATAACACAAATTCATTTTCCCTAACATTTACACATTTTTTAAAACATATTTGCTTACCTTGAATAATGTTGATGTGGAAGAAAACTAGAAGGAACGTCTAGTTCATGCTTTTCGAGCGAATACTAATATTAGAATAAACATGTTTAACCCATGGCAGAGTTTCAGGTTAAAGCACACATTCAGTTCAAAATCTAGAACACAAAAGGCAGCAAAAAAATTGAACACGGTACAAGCAGATGCTCACATACACACACATACACTCACATAGACTCACCCCTATGAACGCACACACGCACACCCTACCTCTATGAGCACCTCTGAAATATCAAGCCGACACTACATCTTGAGATTGACAAAGTCACCATATATACATCATAGTCGATGGGAACATCTCCTTTCACTAAACGAACATCGTCGAAATGTCAGAAGTAAATTCAGGAAAATGTGAGCATGAGTACCAAGTCTAGAACTTGACCCCTGATGGGCAGGTTCCACCACAAGGAACCTAACCATCGGAGGTACGCTCGGTTTGCAAAAAAACCAACAGTTGCACACAAAATGAAAAGAGAAAATAACTAGAGACAATAAGTATAATCAAATAGGCTATACATATATGGGTGACTGCGTGAGGTTGTAACGTTCATTTACACCTTTAAATATATGTTTAATGTTTTTCGTTGACGGAAGCGGTGCTGAAATTAAATGTGTTTCGTGGTAAATTGGAAGTTTTGATATGGGCTTTCTCAAAAATAAAGCTTTGCTATTAATTTAATTATGAAATCATGATATCTAATCAACAGCGAGAACGATATATTACCATGCCAAATCGTAATTTTCTGAGAAATTCGTCTAACCGCCTTGGTAAATATAGCAATACTGTACAAAGTAAGGCTGGTTAAAAAATAACAATAAATATGATACAAGGTAAGGGATAATGTAGGAGCAGTACACACAAGGAAAGAGCAAAATCATACATTCATAAACAAATGGAAAGATACAAGTAAAATCTACTCTACTAGACAACACACGTTTTACCCACCCCCAAAGAGCTGGGCAACACAGTCAGGACATGCACAATAGTAGCAGCAGCGCCAACAACCAAACTGGCCAGCCCAAGAACCCCTCCCCCTCCCCCACCCCCACCCCACGCACACGCCCACGACTCTACCTCTCCCCTCCATTCTCGCATCCCCCGTCCATCCCCTACTCCCTTCAGTAACATCCAAATTTCCAATTTGGAATGTTATACTTAGATCATTCATGCATATCATATTTTATTGCATTTCGTTTCGCGATCCTCGAAATTCTAAGCAACTCAAGGACCCACGAAGAGAGTTGGGGATTTCATCGTCTCCATATTTGAATTTCCTCAAATATCAAAACCAGGATCATTTTGGTCTTAATTATTTTTTCCCTTCAAAAATATTTCATATAAAAAAATATGAGAGGAGATAATATGACTTCTCCAAAATAAATGAAATATTCGAGGAAAATATTAAAATCAAATAAATAGTTGTATTTGGATTTTATTGCAATTTTATTTGAATTAGAAAAATTGCACGTTTTCAAAATTGCATTTTTAGGCCAAAAAATGTTCATCTTGTTCTAAATATTTTATTTAGACGGTGAAAATTTGTTTTGGCATTTTTAGATTTTTTTTATTTTATTTTCTAGGATTTGTTTTGTTCGGCGAGATCAATTTTAAAAAAATGTTCGCGCGCCCGACTGGGCCAACGGCCCAGCCGAGCCGGGCCGGCCTCGCCCAGCGCCGCCGCCTCGCCCCGCCGTGCAGCCGCTGGACTCGGGGAGTCCGACCCCGAGTCGACGTCGCCGTCGCCCCCTTGCCCAAGTCGGCCACCCTCCCCGCCTCCTATAAATACCGCCGCCCCGCCGCCTCTCCGCCACCCACCACCGCGCAGCACCGCACCCGCAACCGTCGCCGCCCGACGTCGCCGTCGCCCCCTCGCTGCCCTGTCGCCCAAGCCGAGCCCCGCCGGAGCCTCGCTGAAGGTAGAAACCGCCGCCACCGCCATTTCTTTTTTTTTTGAAAAAACGCGCGTTTTTTTAGAAACCTAGATTTTTTTTATTTTTTTATTTTTTTTATATTAGATCGGTTCGGTTTTCTCGGTTTACCTAAATAGCGGACGTCTGTCCGTACGTTCGTTTTAACGAACGGTGTTCACCCGTTAGCCGCAGACAGCGAACATTCGTTCGTTAGCCTGTTTGTGAGTTTTCTTTTTCCAAGGTTTTTCCGTGATTATTTTCAATCGCGATTTCTGCCCAGATTTTCGTTTTAGTTTATATTTTCACTCGTTTATCAGAATCAGGCGATTTAAGCGCCTAGATCTTCGTCTCGAAGCCCTATTTCTGTTTAACCAACTTGAACAAGATTTTGGTACTGTAAAATTGACCTTAGTCCAGATTAGTAAACGGATCTTGTTTTTTCGCAGTTTGAGTTTCGTTGTTTGGTTTGTTTTGATTCTTTTTGCAAACCGGAGTTCTTAAGTTGAACTTTCTGGTTAGTTCTCTTATTTGAGTTTTACCCGTGCTTCTAGTTGAGTGCTCATTGTATGCTTGTTTGTTTGTGATAGAGTACCCGTAGTGCGAAGCGTGCTACTACGAGTCGCTAGGTTTCACGGATCATCAGCAAGGCAAGTAACACTTTGATCATACCCCTTTACTACCCAGTTTTTATCGCATTAGATCAACCCTCAACATTGCATGGTTAGGATCTGTTTAACATGTGGGTTTTGGAAAGTAGATGATGAGGTAGAACCTATTGCCATGTTTACTTATCAAACTTTTGGGAGTTACTTCTACGTTATGCTTATATTGCTATGCTATCCTCGTAGACGTGGTTTGGTTTGAGTGATTCATGACAGATGTGAGTGTTGTTACTTAAGGTTAACTTAAGGCGGCTACTTAAATACACATCTCGGTGGATTGCTTGAGGCACCCTGGAGTACCCAGTGGTTGTCAGGGCACCTAGAGAATCCAGTGTTGTCCTAGGATATCCCGGAGTACCCGTGTGATCATCCTACGGTCCGCCACCCAGGCTCAAAGGGATCATAAGATTATTCATGCTAGAAACTTCCGTGTGCAGCCACAAGCTATTATGGTCTCTAGCATAGTTGAGTGTGTTGCAAGACCTCTTTCAGTGGTGGGCTAGCAGATGTAGGGGAAAGTAGGTGTAACTGTCCACCCAGAGTAAAGAGTTATTCTTTCAGAAAGACTGTGTCTCGTTTCTCCGATCATGGATGTATTCGAGTCTTGCGGGGAAGAGTGCACAAACCTCTGCAGAGTGTACAAACTAATCATGGTTAGCCGTGTCCCCGGTTATGGACATTTTGAGTATCTAGTTCTTGGATTATCATGTTGATCTCATCACTCTAAATATAATTTGATTGGGTTTAATGATGATGTTTAATTGAGATTGAGTTGGAGGAACCTTCTCAATGTTTAACAACCGCCATGACAGTTAAATAAATTTATTCCTTTGTTGTACGGGAAAATTGGCTTTATGCAAAACTGTAACCATAGATATTTCCACCAGCCATATATGCATGTAGTGATAGCAATTATTCTGTTCATTATTCTATGTGTTACATTGCCAACATATTCCATGTGTTGACCCGTTTCGGGCTGCAACGTTTCATGTTGCAGACTTTTCAGACGACGAGTAAGGTGCCATAGGTCGTTGTCTTTCACTCAGCTATGCAGTTGGAGTTGTTGGACTCATTTTATCTTCCAAGCCTTCCACTGTTATTGTTTTTAGATGGCCTTAAGCCATATTATTGTAATAAGTTCTCTTTTGAGACATTCGATGTAATAAGTGTGTGATTGCTACTCTGTTATAAATCCTCGAGTACTGTGTGTGTCAGCATTACCGATCCAGGGATGACACTGATGCACATAGATCAGACTGTTTGAGGTCTGGTCGCTACACCTTCTCCCTTCCATTTGGCCCCCTCCCTCTCTCTCTTGGTCGACAAAGCTTCGAAGTTTCCTCCTTCCCCTATCCCAAGCCTTCCGCTTCCATGTCAATGTCTTGGATCCGTTCGCCGCGCAACAAAGAAACCGCGTGCGTGCGCGTTGGTTCGGTCCGGTCTCGTCCCGCCCTTGTTCCTTCCTTGCCGGCCGCTGCTTTGCGCGCATTGCTGACGAAGAGATAGAGGGAGGGGGTAAAATGAAAGAGACGGAGAGATGTCGGTTCAATTAGGTCCCGACCCGCCCTTCCTTCACATTATTAAATTAGATGAGCAATTACGCTGGTACCAATTGTGGTGCAAAACAAAACAAAACTCCTCAATTTTACCAAAGCATTTGTGTGGAAGCCAAGTGAATAAGTGCAGCTATGCAGAATAATCAAACAACGCTCTATTTTCATCTGATCTAGTTGTTGCTTGCTTGTTTATCATATATGACACTAATATAACTACAGAGAGACAATTTTAGAGATTTGAAGAAGGAGCTAATGGGAGCCAAATTTGAAAAGCTCATGGTTCTTGAAGTCTCATAGGCTAAGATGCCAAGTAACTAGCCTAATTAAGAATATGAAAATGGTGGTAACTACGAATGCACATGCATATTTAACTAAAATAGCGAACATTCATTTCCCCTAACATTTACACATTATTGTTTTTACATATTAGCTTACTTTGAACATCGCTGGTATGGAAGAAACTAGAAGGAGCTTGTAGTTCATGCTTTTCATGAAAATACTAATATTAGAACAAACATGCTTAGCCCATGGTAGAGTTTTCAGATTAAAGTACACATTCCATTCAAAATATAGAACACAAAAAACAACATTTTTTTAACAGAGTACAGTCGCAGATGCTAACATTCATGCACAAAGACTCATCCCTATGAACGCACACACGCACACCCTACCCCTATGAGCACCTCCAAGATACCGAGTCGAACACAATATCTTGAGACTGACGAAGTCACCATAGGCTACCCCTATGAGCACCTCCAAGATACCGAGTCGAACACAACATCTTGAGATTGACGAAGTCACCATAGGCTACCCCTATGAGCACCCCCAAGATACCGAGCCGAACACAACATCTTGAGATTGACGAAGTCACCATAGGCTACCCCTACGCGCACCTCCAAGATACCGAGCCGAACACAATATCTTGAGACTGAAGAAGTCACCATATGTTACTCCTATGAGCACCTCCAAGATACCGAGCCAAACACAACTTCTTGAAATTGACAAAGTCACCATAGGCTACCCCTACAAGCACCTCCAAGATACCGAGCCGAACACAACATCTTGAAATTTACGAAGTCACCATAGGCTACCCCTACGAGCACCTTCAAGATATCAAGCCGAACACAACATCTTGAGATTGACGAAGTCACCATAGGCTACCCCTACGAGCACCTCCAAGATACCGAGCTGAACACAACATCTTAAGATTGACGAAGTCACCATAGGCTGCCCCTGCGAGCACCTCCAAGATACCGAGCCAAACACAACATCTTGAATTGGCAAAGTCACCATAGGCTATCCCTATGAGCACCTCCAAGATATCGAGTCGAACACAACATCTTGAGATTGACAAAATCATCATAGATGCCTCATTGTTGGTGGGAACGTCTCCTCTCACTGAACAAACATGGTAGGAAAGTCTGAAATAAATCAAGAAATATGTGAGCATCAATGCCAAGTCTAGGATTTAAACCCTGGTGGACACGTTCCATCACAAGGAACCTAACCATCTGAGCTACACTCAGTTTGCGAAAAACTAACAATTGCACACAAAATGAAATTAGAAAAAACTATAGAGAATAAGTATAATCAATGGGCTATAAATATACAAGTGACTACGCGAGGTTGTAACGTTCGTTTACGCCTTTAAATGTATGTTTACGGTTTTTCGTTGAGGGAAGGGGTTATGAAAGTAAATGTGTTTCATGGTGAACATGAAGTTTCGATGCTATGGATTTTCTTAAAAAGAGAAGATTTGATTTTTTTTATGCAATCATGATATCTAATCAACACGGAGGAACGATATATTGCCATGCCAAACCGTAATCTCCTGAGAGATTCATTAAACCGCCGTGGTAAATATAGCAATACCTAATATACAAGGCAAGGTTTGTTCAAAAGAATAACAATGTAAGTATACAAGGTAAGGAATAATGTAGGAGTAGTACACACAAGGAAAGGAAAGAGTAAAATCATTTCATAAATGGAAAGATACAAGTAAAATCCACATCTTACTACCGGACAGCACACGTTTTACCCACCCCCAAAGGGCAAAGCGCCAGGCAGCACACAGTCACGACAGGCACAGCAGTAGCAGCAGCGGCGCCAACAACCAAACCGGCCAGCCCAAGAACCCCTCCCCCACCCCGCGCACACGCACACGCACACGCCCACGACTCTGCCTCTCTCTCCCCACCTCCGTTCTCTCATCCCCCGTCCGTCCCCTACTCCTCCACCCTTCTCCCTTCTTCCATTTGACCCCGCTCCCCCGTCTCTTCCTCGGCAAAGCTTCGAATTTTCCTCCCTCCCCCTATCCCAAGCCTTCCGCTTCCGTGTCCGCGTCCCGTCTTGGATTCGTCCGCCGCGCAACAAAGAAACCGCGTGCGTGCGTTCGTGCGCGTCGGTTCGGTCCCGTCCCGCCCTTGTTCCTTCCTTGCCGGCCGCTGCTTCGCGCGCATTGCCGCCCCTCCCCCACCCGCCGGATTCCTCCGCCCAATAAGTTGCTTTCCCGGGGACGTTTCTCGGAGGACGGACGGACGGACAGAAACAAGAAACGCCCGCTGCCTCGCCGCATGGATCAGGGTCCCCCGCGCTGCCGCCTGGAGCTGGGATTCCGGGACGCGGGAGTTCAGGGGCGGAGGGGGTTCCGGCCGGACGCCGCCGTCGCCGCGCCGCGGCAGGGCGGGATCTCGGAGCTCTGTTGAGGCGTTCCCGGTCAGGTGATTTAGTCCAGTGCTGTCCAGTTCCTCGTGTGGCTGCCTCGCCTGCTTTTTTTAGGTAGGTGGGGGCGGTGGAGCCTTTCTTGGTGGGTGGGAGCGCGCCCCGAATTTATTGCGAGGCGTTTCTTGGGTTCACACCTGAAATCTGACTTCTTCTCGCTCAGAGGGGGGGGGGGGGGGGTCCAGTGATTTGTTCCTGATTCATTCACTGGTCCTTGAGGGCTGAATTTTCAGATTCAGCTCAGTAAGTTTGAGGCCAAAAGTTCAGTAATCTCGGCAGTAACCAAGAGAGCTGAGCCTGGTGAGCCCTGGGCAGTACTAGTCTGGTGTGGTGATCTGGTTCTTGTGTCAAAATGGCACGGGTAAGGAGGAGGCTGGAGAAGCTGAAGCTGAGCACGTTGTACAGCTTCGCGCTCTGCGCCAAGGGCGCCACCGAAGATCACTCCAAGATTGGCACGGCGGGGTTCTCCCGAGTCGTCTACGTCAATGATCCAGACAAGCATGAAGAGGAGGGCTTCAGTTACCCAAGAAATGAGGTGTCCACTACCAAGTACTCGTTGGTCACCTTCGTGCCCAAGTCCCTCTTTGAGCAGTTCCGGAGGGTGGCCAACTTCTACTTCCTCGTCTCAGGGATCCTCACTTTGACCCCACTCGCGCCCTACTCGGCGGTAAGCGCGCTACTGCCATTGTCGTTCGTGATTACGGCGACCATGTTGAAAGAGGGGGTTGAGGATTGGAGGAGGAAACAACAGGTATCGTTTCTGTTATCTTCTGTTCAAATCCTACCACAAATGAATCATATTTAACGAGCTTTCTTTCGACTCATGAATAGTATGTTGTGATTCACAAGAACTTAACATGCCTGCACATAATCTGACCTTTCCACTGGTTTCATGAACTGCTTAACAAGGACGTACGGGTTTTCCTTTTTCTTGATGATGAGGTGTTTTTTTTATTCAGTTGCATATCTGGGCTTGCATCTTGAAAGGATTTTTTTGTATGATAAGACAAAGTAGGGAGGAACCTAAATCTACTGGAGCTTTCTTTCTGGATCAACCAATAAAAGGTCGTAAATCGACAGGAAGTAAAAAAATATGGTCTTTTACTATTAAACTGTTAATTTTGAAGTATGTAAGAAACCACAAATAACTGAAGGTCAGATCACTATCACAAAAGAAGTAAAGGAGTATGGATACGTTGGATGTTAACATAATATGCGATGCTTTTTATTTTTACCTTTTTAGGGTAATATTATGTGTCACTTAGTTAAAACCAACCTATGAGCTTCCTATCTGAACAATGCCATGAACTATGTCACAAATTACTTTCGTCTCAGCACATTAAATTTTCAGTTATTTCACTTTGCATGAGATCTAATCATACAATGTCATTGTGAGTTTTACTGGGTCTGTTCTATCCTAGGCAGCTGATAAACTATTTTAGGAAGAATTTATAATCTCGGTTGTAGAACATGGTTTCGTTGTATCAACTTTTTTTCTGTGAATAGATAAATGCCAGTTTTTCTGGATATTAGGGTAGACCATAGCTAAATTTGTTATGAATTTCCATTCATCGACGCGATACACATCTTTGTGATGGACTAGTTGCACAAATATTAATCTTTAAATTTTGCTGCTTTATCTCTACCATTTAGTTGGTTTGTATGTCTATGCATATTCACATGAAGTTAATATATGCAATTCTTCATTCAGGACATTGAGCTCAACAATCGAATAGTAAAAGTACATAGAGGGAATGGCAGTTTTGAAGAGACAAAATGGAAGTATATCAAAATTGGAGATGTGATAAAGGTGGAGAAGGATAATTTCTTTCCTGCTGACTTGATTCTACTTTCATCTAACTATCCGGATGGAATCTGCTATGTAGAGACTATGAACCTTGATGGTGAAACAAATTTGAAAATTAAACAAGCTCTTGAGGTGACATCGGATTTACAAGAGGATGGTGATTTCACAAACCTTAGACAAATAATCAAATGCGAAGATCCGAATGCGAATCTTTATTCTTTTGTTGGTACTATGGATTATAAAGGCATGCAGCATCCTCTGTCACCCCAACAACTCCTTCTTCGGGACTCAAAGCTCCGGAACACTGATTACATATATGGGGCTGTCATCTTCACAGGTCACGATACAAAAGTGATGCAAAATGCAACTGAGCCACCATCTAAAAGAAGCAAGATTGAGAAGAAAATGGATTACATCATTTACCTGCTGCTGTGTTTTTTACTTGGAATTGCTTTACTTGGTTCAGTCTTTTTTGGTATATGGACTAAAGCTGACTTAAGGAATGGTGAGCTAAAACGGTGGTATCTTCGCCCAGATGATTCGACCGTCTTCTATGACCCGAAACGAGCACCTCTGGCATCCTTTTGTCATCTGTTGACAGCCTTAATGTTGTACAACTACTTTATCCCAATTTCTCTGTACATATCCATTGAGATGGTCAAGATCTTACAGGCTGTATTCATCAACCAGGACATTGACATGTATGATGAAGAATCAGATAAGCCAACTCATGCTCGAACCTCAAATCTAAACGAAGAACTAGGTCAAGTTGACACAATTCTCTCTGATAAGACTGGAACCTTGACCTGCAACATGATGGAGTTTATCAAGTGTTCGATTGCTGGCACTGCATATGGTCAGTCTGTCACAGAAGTTGAGAAAGCTATGGCCCTGAGGAAAGGGGTGCCGCTAGGTGACGAGATAGAAGCTGGAGGGCACAAGGAGAAACAAATCGAGGAGAGTCCTCATGTCAAAGGTTTTAATTTGAAGGATCCACGTATAATGGATGGAAATTGGATACATGAACCTAATAAAGATATAATCAGGGATTTTTTCCGTCTGCTAGCCATCTGTCATACATGCATACCTGAAGTAGATGAAACTGATAAAGTTTCATACGAAGCTGAGTCTCCTGATGAAGCTGCATTTGTTATCGCAGCAAGAGAATTAGGGTTTGAGTTTTACAAGAGGACACAGACAAGTATAGTTATTCGTGAACGCGATCCTAACCAGAATGTTGCAGATTATCAGTATAGGTATGCAAATTTCTTTTTTTCATTAAAGGGTATTGTTTATTACGTAAATTTGACTTTTAGCACCCTCATACAGAAAATATGAGCTCCTAAATGTCTTGGAATTCAGTAGCTCACGAAGACGGATGTCTGTAATAGTGAAGGAACCAGAGGGGAGGATATTACTGTTTAGCAAGGGCGCTGATAGGTAAGTACTCCACATGTTCTAAATTTCGGTGTCGTTTCACAATTAACGGGCGAACTTGTGTATGCCTATGGCTTCTTATCTGTCTTCTCCATGTGAACAGTGTGATGTTCACGAGGCTTGCACCAGATGGAAGAGAATTTGAGGAAGAGACTAAAAGGCACATAAACGAGTATTCTGATTCTGGTCTAAGAACATTAGTTCTCGCATACCGCGTCTTGGATGAGAAAGAGTACAAGAACTTCGCTGAAAAATTCAGGACTGCCAAAATATCTGGAAGTGTCGACAGAGATGAACAAATTGGGGAGGCTGCTGATAGCATTGAGCGGGACTTGATTCTTCTTGGTGCTACTGCTGTTGAAGACAAGCTCCAGAAAGGGGTATGTTTTTTATGAGAAGGCTATGCTTTACAGTCTAATTCATTTTAAATATTGAATTGTCATTTTTCATTTGCGTGGATGTGCATTTGTAATCAGGTACCAGAATGCATTGACAAGCTTGCACAAGCAGGAATTAAGATATGGGTGTTGACGGGTGACAAAATGGAGACAGCTATCAATATTGGGTACTTACTGTATTTTTGCATGGAAATGGTCTTTTTAGTATGACTGGATTCTAGAAGTTCAAGCTGACTATTTCTTTTTCTGATTTATCATTCATGTGCTTCTTCAGCTTTGCATGTAGCCTACTTAGACAAGGAATGACACAGATAATCATCGCCCTGGAAGCACCTGACATCATTGCATTGGAGAAAAACGGAGACAAAGATTCCATTGCCAAGGTGAATAAATGACTGATGCATCTACTGAATCACTGCCTATGTAATTGTTATTTTTAGATGAGTATATTCACAACAATCACTCGTAAATGTTTACCAAAAGGAGTTAACAAAACAGGCATCTAACATTTAGAATTCTACTCTGTACATTCAAAACTGCAATAGTTACTTTCTATTTGTTGGCTCTTCAGGCATCAAAGCGAAGTGTTATGGGTCAGATAGAGGATGGAATAAAACAAGTCCCAACCTTGGGGCAGTCCAGCACGGAATCTTTTGCGCTGATAATTGATGGTAAATCATTAACTTATGCTTTGGAAGATGATGTCAAGTTTAAGTTCTTGGATCTTGCTGTCAAGTGTGCATCAGTCATATGTTGTCGATCTTCACCGAAGCAGAAGGCATTGGTGAGCTTTTTTCTTGTTTTGGAAGTCATATTTATCTTTTCTATTTATTTTCCGAGTGTTATTTCTGAAAGCATACATGCAGAGTTATTAATCTGTCGCAACTATTGCAGGTTACAAGGCTTGTTAAACATTCACATAAAGTTACCTTAGCAATTGGTGATGGGGCAAATGATGTTGGCATGCTTCAGGAAGCTGACATAGGGGTTGGGATTAGTGGTGTTGAAGGGATGCAGGTTGCTTATTTTGATGCTTTGTAAATTTTTGTGAATGTGCTTGTGATCACTAGAATCTTTTTTAATTGTTAGTTGTTTCTCTTCACAATGTCTTAGGCTGTCATGGCAAGTGATATTGCCATCGCCCAGTTCCGCTTTCTGGAACGGTTGCTTTTGGTGCATGGACATTGGTGTTACCGACGTATTTCAGTGATGGTATACTCTATGTTCCTTTGCACAAATAATCAACTTTCAAAATTCAAGTATTATGTTGATATTCTCTTTCTGATGCAGATATGCTATTTCTTCTACAAGAATGTGACTTTTGGAGTCACCATCTTTCTGTATGAAGCGTTTGCATCCTTTTCAGGGAAGCCAGCTTATAATGATTGGTTCTTGTCACTGTATAATGTATTTTTCACCTCCCTTCCTGTCATTGCGTTGGGCGTATTTGATCAGGATGTTTCTTCACGGCTGTGTTTACAGGTACGTCTATGCAAACCCGTTTGAAAAAGACGCAATCTTTCGTGATAGCAGATCGAATTAGGGAAAGTCCATCTCAAATTCCAAATTCTCTTGAAACATGTTCTACTTCATCTTTATGAGAAAGTACAGTGTCTATGTCACTCTACTCCATATACTCCCTCTGTTCCTAAATATATCAAAACGTCATATATTTAGGAACGGAGGGAGTAGAAGCTGCATGGTTATGTTTTGTTTAAGACAAGTTCAAAATTTTACATGTTTTGTATACTTGCTCCATTTGATTAGGTAAAAGTTTGATGATTTCATGCAGTATTTGCTTTTCATATATTCAATAATTTCCTACTTAATTTAAGCAGTCCTCTTGCCCAAAAGGGCAAAAGGCGTCTCAAGGCTCAGTTATCCTATTCATGCCGTTTTAAGTTCCCTTTTCACTGTTTTCTTGGACAAATAAAGATATCATTCTATCTTTCATACTGCACAGAATGCAGAAGCTATGCACATTAATTTCAACTCCATTGACCTAGCTGTTTTTAAGAAAGTGCCTGTTTGCATGTTACTTGACAGTATCCGGAGCTATACCAAGAAGGTGTGCAGAATGTATTATTCAGCTGGCGTCGGATACTTGGCTGGATGTTTAATGGTGTCGTGAATGCCATCTTAATATTTTTCTTCTGCACTACCGCCCTGAAGGACCAAGCATTTCGTCAAGATGGCCAAGTTGCGGGCTTGGATGCCCTAGGTGCTACCATGTACACTTGTGTCGTATGGGTCGTCAACTGCCAAATGGCCCTCTCGGTGAACTACTTCACCATAATCCAGCACATATTCATATGGGGTAGCATTGCTGTGTGGTACATCTTCCTCATGGTTTATGGTGCTATAGACCCAAAGTACTCCAAGACAGCATACATGGTCTTCATTGAACAGTTGGCCCCAGCGCTATCATATTGGTTGGTGACACTTTTCGTGGTGACGGCCACACTCGTCCCGTACTTCTGCTATGCCGCGATTCAGATCCGTTTCTTTCCAATGTTCCATAACAAGATTCAGTGGAAAAGGTACTTGGGGAAGGCCGAAGACCCGGAGGTGGCAAGGCAGCTATCGTCACGGCACCGGACATCATCGCACCCAAGGATGGTTGGGATATCTGCTCGTCGCGACGGCAAGGCCATGCAAGTTAAAAAGGGAACTGATGTAGAGGTTGAAGGATGACATTCTCTCAGTAGATTTTGTGTTTTGTACAGATTATAGAATGTCATCTCCTGAAAGATGACAGAAGATGGACTGGCTAGAACTTGTGAATATTCTTGGATTGTTGCTTCTATGGTTCCATGCAGTTCTTCCAGTTCAGAGGATAGAGCTAGACCACAGAATTTCGTAGATAGGCCACAAGAGGAACAAGAGAAGACCTGCTGTAAAGTTCATTTAGCTTTAAGGCTGTGTGTGTGTGTGTGTGTGTGTGTGTGTGTGTGTGTGTGTGTTTCCCCCCCTTCTCTTTTGCTCTTACCCCTGTTTATGCTTGTGCTCTGATGGCAGAATTTCACCTTGTTTCATGGCTTTTGCGTTTTGCCACGTAACTGTTGTTCCTCTGTTTTACTGTAAACTAATAATGCTATGGTTTATATATAATGAGATGATTGCACTGCATTTCGCAGAAACAGATTCTTTCAGTGCTTAAATGCAACCGTCTGATATGGAAGTGTTTGAAGACAACCTCATGATATTTTACAACTGATCTACCATGACACTATATATTCTTTGCTGCGACAAGAAAAGAGAACATTAAGTGTGACAATAAATTAATAAGCGGTAGGATTTCAGGCACCTCATTTGCTTTGATGGCAGGAAATTTCCATGTTAATTCGGATGAAAGGAATACATCCACAAAATCTCTTCACTAATAAAGAGAAAAGGAGATTCTGCTAATTAGTAGAAGAAATTAATTATTATGATGTTACAATCGTGTATAGTATCTTTTTCTTTATTGGTCTCTCCTATCATACTAACCTGCAAACAGCAGCAAAGAGAAGAGCGGGAGACTGAGGCGGACCGATCATTCACGGCTCAGGCAACGGCATCGCCGGCGGCGGCTTGGCCTCCTCCTCGGCCGGCCTGACCGGCCGCCGAGGCGCCCGCCACCACCAGCATCGCCGGCGGCCGGCGAGCCTGGTGCAGTCGTACCACTCGTCAGGCCCCTGCGCGTGCGCCGCGCACACCCGGCCGAAGAAGCAGGACAGGGCGGTGAGCAGCAGCACGGCCGCGAGCACCCCGACGAACGGGCCGACGGAGCCCCGCTGGTGGGCCGCGGCCGCCCCGCCGGACACCTGGTATTCCGGCAACGGTATCGCCGTCGTCCCCGCCGGCGTGGCGGTCGCCATTGCAGAACGGAGATACGGTGGTGGTGGTGGAGCAGTGGCGAGCACTTCTGCACTTGTTGGACTTGGACGGGGCGAGGGGAGCATGGGTGGAGTGCAAGGAATGGAATGGGCGAAAGCGTCACTTGCTTTCGAAACTTGTATACAGAGGATAGTGCCGGACGTTCGAGGGGGAGAGGATAGGAAAATAATAAAGGCCAGGAGAAAAGAAGGAAAGGGCTGAGGGCTGGCTTTGTGGAAGATTTAAGTGGACGCCAACATGGAAAAGAATGGAGGAGAAAGCAAAGAGTATGTTACTAGATGGTGTATGTATCCGCAGAAAAGAGATAGGAACTGTTCTCTTGTGATGCTGATCTGATCATCTACTAATGATTGTGGAGCATGCCGGGAAGAACCTCCCTCTTTGGATGTATGGCCATGGATTTGAAGGATAAAGAAACATGAGAGGAAAAAATAAAGGAAAAAGGAGTACTTGTTAACAGTTGAAGTTGCTTTGCTTGTAAACGTTGCCACTCTTGATCCTTCCAAAGCACTGCTTTTGACAGAATTTAAGCTAATGGTATCTCATTCAAATATGAATTATTCTTCCCCTTGGTTTTTTGAAGCTAATGGAGTATCATCTTCAGATGTGGATTATTGATGAGTGACAGATGTACTACATCCCGTTTCTTTGTTGGCTTGTCCACAATGTTTGTGTCTTTCTTGCTCGGCCTGGAAGACGGCATGGTACGTATTTGTCTGATTGGCGGGGTAGGGACGCTGCCTGCACGATTGGCATTTTTGAAGCTTTCTCGCCATGGGATGGGGTATCCTAAGGCGTAAAAAGCTGACTCAGAGAGGTCATCATGTTGTTTGCTTAACGGGCAAGGTTACTCGCCTTTGTTCAGCTCCCCAGCTTCTTACATCATTTCTCAACTTACGGTGCTGTACGTCAGCTTTAAAAAGTACTCCTCATGCACTAACATGTACTCCCTCCGTTCTAAATATAAGTCTTTTTAGAGATTTCCAATGGACTACCACATACGGATATATATATAGACATGTTATAGAATATAGATTCACCCATTTTGCTCCGTATGTAGTCATTTATTGAAATTTCTAGAAAGACCTATCCGTTCCTAAATATAAGTTTTTTTAAGAGATTCCACTATAGACTACTCCCTCCGTTTCAAAATAGATGACTCAACTTTGTACTAAGTTGAGTCATCTATTTTGAAATGGAGGGAGTACATACGAAGCAAAATAAGTGAATCTACACTCTCAACTATGTCTATATACATCCGTATATAGTCCATATTGAAATCTCTACCAAGACTTATATTTAGGCTACAAAGACTTATATTTAGGAACAGAGGAAGTAGCATCCTCATGCACTAAATGAATTTATATTTCTTATAAGTCATAATACAAAAATGTATCCGAGTCAGCAACAGCGATTGTGATATGATCATGGGCGAAGAAGCCCTTGCTCCAACACCAACAAATGTCCTTTCGACAGCTATGAAAACCAATCACAGTCGTACATTTTTTTGTACCCCCTCTGTAAACTAATATAAGTGATCTAAATGCTCTTCTATTAGTTTAGGAGGGAGTAAAATATAATCTACTCCCTCCGTTCCATAAAGTAAGTGTCAAAAAACATCTTACCTTATGGGACAGAGAAGTAACATGCAAGATTATATGTCCAAAGGTTATGACATGGAGTAAATAAATATATAGATGAATATCCCATCAACCATCCCCTTCGTCGAGTAAATGATGCTCTTGTCACATTCACATATATATGGCCGCAGTGCTCCACATGGCAAGAAACACTGTTTTCTTCTACTCACAACTGTTGGAACCCACATGAAAGATGAGGAGGAAACTAAGAAAGATGTATATAGAATAATGAGAATATGAGACATCGGGAAGGAAGCAACCATTATTCGTAAGATCTAGCAGGCTTTAGCCCGTCACTTCTCTCCAGACTGTCCAAATATCACTTACCGATCTAGTTGCTCCGTCGCAAGAAATGCACGATCTTCTCTTCCTAGGTTGTGAGAGTTACTACAATTTCAGCCCCAACCGTTGAAAAGTGCCAACCCTTTGGTTGTATAAGTTTCTTCCTTCATACTCGGGCAGATAAACTGCTCCTTCAAACTCTTCTTTTGTTTTTTTGGAATAAACTCCTTTAAACTGGAGCCAATAAGTTGCTCAATTGGATGGTGCTTTGGTTGGTGTTAATTGCGACAGATCCTTCCACAACATGTTGAGACCTTGTATTGTTCAACTTATACATCCAATATACTCTTTGCACATATTGAATGAATGCTATATTGCAGTTATTTAAGAGACATCATTACCTAAATTTTATGATTCATTACATTTTTGTTACTGATGAAACTATTGAGAACTAGGAAATCATTGAAACATGTGCTAAAGTAACTAAAACAAGAAATAAATAATGAAAGCAAATATAGATGATGAAAACAATGAGAAAGAGCACTAATGTACGGCCCATTCCTCCTTTTCTTTGTGTAAGGTTGCCTCCATTATGGGGGTAAAGTTAATAAAAAAGGGGAGATTGTCGACAAACTGGAAAGGCAACTTCAGTATTATTTTTATTGGAAATATGCCCTAGAAGCAATACTAAATGTTACTTTTATTTTTATATTGATAATTGAAAGGGCTAGTTATCGACTAGAGGGGGGGGGGTGAATAGGCGATTTTTATGAAAGTCTTCAAAACATTGGAGTTTCAAAGACAAACAATAGAAATGACACTATTCGTATGCAGCAGAAGGTAGACTACCCTAGACAAGCCATAGTCAAGTATTCAATGAAGTGAAAGCACGAAGACTATTAGCAACTAGGTAGTGAGGATCAGGATGGAAGATAGTATGAAGTTAATCAGGACAAGTAGTCACACAGTGAAGTCAAACAGATAATGCAAGCAGGCAATGACTTCACGAAGACAAACGGTAAGTAAAGAGAGGTGAGAGATAGAACTAGTGGCTTCGGGAGGACAGAGATTTGTTCAACCAGTTCCAGTTGCCGTGACAACTGTACGTCTGGTAAGGGAGGCTGAGATTCAACTCAGAAGACTGCGTCTTCACCTTATTCCCCTTGAGCTAAGGACTCTCAGTCCCCGTCCAATCACTCTGGTAAGTCTTCAAGGTAGACTTCCAAACCTTCACGGACTTCCATCACTGGCAATCCACAATGACTCTTGGATGCTCAGAACGCGACGCCTAACCGGCTGGAGGATTCACAGTCCTCAAGTGTAACAAGTCTTTAGATCACGCGGACAGAAAGACTTCAGTGATGTCAAACACTCTTTGGGCTCTGGGTGGTTTGGGCTTTGTCCTCGCAAGGATTCTCTCTCAAAAGCTTCGGAGGTGGATTGCTCTCAAACGACAAAAGCCGTGTACTAACTCTGAGCAGCCACCAATTTATGGTGTAGGGGGTGGGCTATTTATAGCTACTGGGCAACCCGACCTGATTTGTCCGAAATGACCCTGGGTCACTAAGGAACTGACAGTGTCTCAACAGTCAGATTTCAAACACATGCGGCAGCTTGACTTGGGCTACAAGTAAAGCTGACTCATCCGACTCTGGATAAGATTTGCTCTCATTGTCTTCGCTCGAAGACATAGGATTTGGTTGAGCATCACTTCAGTCACTCTGACTTTGTTCACTTGGACCCCACTTAACAGTACGGTGGTTCCTATGACTCAACAAAAAAGAAAAGGAAACACTAAAACAACTAAGTCTTCGTGCTCCATAGTCTTCACGCGATGTCTTCTCATGTCATAGTCTTCAACATGAATAGCTTCACAAATCACATTGTCTTCAATGTCTTCACACATTTTTAGGGCTCATCTCCGTTAGGTAAACCGAATCAATGAGGGACTACTACCTGTGTTATCCTGCAATTCTCACAAACACATTAGTCCCTCAACCAGGTTTGTCGTCAATACTCCAAAACCAACTAGGGGTGGCACTAGATGCACTTACAATCTCCCTCTTTTTGGTGATTGATGACAAACTGGTTGAAGTTTTCAACGGGGATAAAAGTATGTGAAATTGTAAAGGATTAAGATATTGTCTTCATAGGTGGCAAAAAGGCTCCCCCTGAAGATGTGCATATAAATGTACTTGTGGAGATCCTCTTCACCATATGAAGACAATACATCATGCATGAACAGATATACGGGAATAATGACATGCATAATGAAAAATGGACGTCTGAGGAATGACTTCATGCGGGATTTATCATCGCATCACAGAATAGCAGAAAAAGTAGCAGGCGACCATCAAGTTTAAGTGTTACAACTCAAAGAACCAAATGTATCAAAAGCGAGAGTTGTAAACACTAGGCAAAAGTATAGCAACCACCCATATGGACCCGCTTGAAGACTATCAACATATGCTTCTCCCCTTTTTGTCAGCAAGGACCAAAAAGGTTTGAAGACATTGTCTCTACTCGTTCCCATGAGGAGTAGGTAAGGCTGCAGGGTTGTCGTTGAGGTTAGGTGGTGAAGACGAACTTGGTGCAGTGTCGATACGCGCCGAAGTTGGAGGTGGTGAAGTAGCATCATCGGCGTTATCAAGGACTCTGGCATTAACATTTGCCGCGGAGGAGGAGTACTCTGAATCTTCAAGGGACGGAGTTCGACGCAAGACAACATTCCTGGGAGGAGTGGAGTCGAACTTGAATCTCTCTATGAAGCCATCGTCTTGAAGATCAGCTTCAGCACTGAGCAATGTCAAACTCTTCCAAGACCGCCGACAGGTTTCATGAGTGACAAAGGCATTCTTGGTGGCAAGGTTGCGAATGCGATTAATATCCACCAAGAGGCTTTGCATCTAACGCTTTAGCCAGTAATGATGCTTGTCGTGTTTCTGATGCAAGGCCACGAGAAGCTCTCGGTCATTGAGCACACGAGATCGCTTCCGAGGCCTTGGAGAAATGGTGCTTTCTGTGGCTTCAGTACGTGCACGGCGAGTATTTCCAGCCAACGGATAAACACAAGAAGCAGCCTAAACACCTTAAACATGCTGAGAGAAACTCTGGCGATCGACATTGTGAAGATAAATTGCTTCCTTGGCAGGCTCTAGGTAAATGGCTTCGATGGACATATCAACCTCTGGTAGAAATATGAGATGGTTGTGTGCAGAGGGCTGATAGTCAACAACAGAGTGAAGCTTGATCAGTCGTTTAACCCATGAAGCATAGAATTTCAGACCAAATATGTCAGAGCCAGATGCAGCAAATTGGTGAATGAAGAAATGCTGAGCATTGAAGTTGATGCCATTGAGAATATAGAAGATCAATGTCTTCATTGCGCCTTCTAGCTTTGCTGAGGAAGAATGTCCTTTGATGGGCCATAGAGTTCGCCTGATAATGTGATAGATGGTGCGGGGAAAATACTCTAGGTCTTCAACGAAGAATTCCTTGGGATATTCAGCATCCTGCAGCAGTGGTTTCATCATACTCAGCATTTTGCTCATATTGGGCTCTGGCTTCTGAAAGATGCTTTCCAACGCATTGCTGTGATGCTGACAACCAGGTTCATAGAGTTCACCTGGAGTGGACAGGCCAGTAAGCTCAATGAGATCAAGAGCTTTGGCTTCATGGTGTACATTGCCTGTCATCCACTCAAGGACCCATGTCTTCGGATTCCTGTTGTAGCCGCGAATGTGGAGAGTTGCATAGAATTGCAGCAGAAGTTCTTCATTCCAATTCTCCTTATCTGTCACAAACTGGAGAAGGCCTGCATCTCTGAAACAGTCTGGGGCTTCTTCTAAGCAGGGCAGGCCAGCAATGGCTTCGGAATCCAGACGCATATGAGGAAATATGCGCCCTTGATTGTATAGAACACAAGAGTAATAGCTGCGCTATGGATAACTCCAGAACCGACCAGATGATATTCTTGGCTTGGAATATGGGTTCTTGGCTCTATCGAAGAAGGTGTTATGTGCAATGAAGCCATTGACATTGAATGATCCTGGTGTAGATGCAGTACCTGGAAACCTTGGCAGCCTCGGCTTTGGCTTCTGAACCTATGGCCTGTGCTCCACATGATAATCAAACTGTGGTCCGGGAGCAGGCGGAGGAACCAGAATTGGCCATCTGACAGTGACAATCTCGCCTTGATAAAATGTTTACTCAATAGTGTGTGGCCTTGGTGGCAGAACAGGAGCAGTGGCATTAGCAAGGGCGTCAGGCTGCACATTTTTTGCAGGTGCATCATTGGCTTCATGCATGGTATTCATTGCAGGCACCACATTATCTTCAGCCATGACAACGTCATTGGCTTCAGTGGTGTTATTGGTGGCCGCCTCAGGATTTTCAACCTCCACTTGAGTAGCTGGAGGGTCAGGCACAGACACGTTCTCCTCGAGAACAACTTCTTGGTTGGTAGGGGGTGTAGCAACACGTTCTTCTTCTTGTCTTTCATCGGCTGATGCAGCCAGTATGTCTTCAGCAACATTGGCTTCTGACACGGGAACCATCACAGAAGGATTTTCTTCAGGGAACACTTGTCATGCCACTGTGCTGGATTGGTTTGAATCATCTTCTGGGATGGTTGTCATGGAGACCAATGGCCTGAGGCCTTTGCAAAGCCATTGGAACACGGGCGACGCTTTTGGTGATGGTGTGGTCTCCATGTAATTGTCGTCATTCACCACTGGGCTGGTGACACGCGCTGATGGAGTGCAGGGTGTACTTGGTGAGTCTTGACTTGGAGTTGATGGTTGGGGGTGATCAACCCATGAGGCATCCTGAGAGATTGGCGTCAAAGGACGACCAATACTGATGAGTTCGCTGGTCGTGAGAACATGCGATGATACCGTTGTGCGCTCGATCTGAGGAAGGACTTCATCATCAACTACATTATCTTGGGGACCAATGTCTTCAGCCGTGATGGGGTCAACGGCTGGAACTTCTTCAGCTTCAGGAGCCTCTCTGGAAGCAGGCTCATGAACTATCAACTGACGCTCTTGGTGTTCGGATGCATGACGAGCAAAAGCGATGGGCTCGACAACGAGGGGCTCTGTGGAAGCACCCCGATCTTTCTTCTTGGTCTTTCTTTTCTTGGTGGGTGGTGCATTGTCAGAGGTGTTCTTGAGTTTGCGCTTTCTGGCTTCGGCTTCAGCTGCCCTGGTTTTCTTCTGTTCTGAAGCCACTGTGGTGACCTTAGGCTTCGAGCCTGTCATGCTGGCAGGGAAGACAATGTGTGGTTCTTCCCGCCTTGGTGCTTCAGCTTGGGCCACACCAGGCTTCTTCCTCTTGGCAGCCAGCTTGGGGTCTATGCCTGGACGCC
Source organism: Triticum aestivum (assembly GCF_018294505.1). Taxonomy (NCBI): domain Eukaryota; kingdom Viridiplantae; phylum Streptophyta; class Magnoliopsida; order Poales; family Poaceae; genus Triticum; species Triticum aestivum. The sequence continues at coordinate 170,299,574 of NC_057813.1, forward strand.
CAAGTACCTTGCGCTTCTCAGCTTCATTGTAAGCTTGAACACACTTGGCAGCAAAATTCTTCATGCGCTCGCGTGAACCTTTGGCTTCTTCGCACTTCTTGCGAAATGCCTCCTTGAGGTCATGCAACATCAGCTTGAAGTTTTGAACATCAGCCACACTAAGCTTGGCCACATGCTTCTTGAATTGGTCTTTCTCAAAATCAATTTTGTTCTTCAGTTCAACTATCCGCTGAGCCAGAGCCAGCTCAGGAGCAATGGCGCCTTGAAAGGCGACGCTGATGCTAATTGGGAGCTGAAGATCATCAAAGCTGAGATTGGGGTTGTGAAACCATTCATTAATGAAGTTATCCATAATGTTTACGTCGAAGAGGGGCAGATCATTGAAGATCTTCGCCTCTTGCTTGCTCTTTATCAGCTGCTCAAGAGCATCATCTCCACACTCATCATCTGATGACAGATCAATAGCTTTGGTTTCGTTCCTCAGAACGGCAGCAGGTGTCAGGGCTTGACCAGAACTTTGGATATTTTTCTTCTGTGTCCTCTCTTGCTTCTTGGAGATGCGAGAGAGATCTTCAGAATTGTTACTTGGAGAAGGAGGGGCAGTTGCCAATGGCTTCACTCGAGAAGCTTTTGGTGCAGCAGTAGGTTTTGAAGCCATAGATTTCTTTTGCTCTTGTGGCTTAGGAGGAGGAGCTGGTGCATCATCAGAGTCATCATCATCACTAGAGTGATCCACATTTGCACCTTGGACGACAATGTGAGTGATGAGGCCTTCGAGGTTGTAGAAGGGGCCGATTCTGTTTTCATTGGCTTCACAGGTGCCATCTTCCCGAGGAGCAGACGGACCTGGGTTGAAGTCAAGTCCATATGCCTTCTTGTTCTTCACAACAGAGTGTTTCGCGAACTTGAAGTTGCACTTGAACAGATTGTCTTCGTGACACCACGGTAGAGAAGAAGGGTTAACATTCTCTGGCTGCGGTCCGCGAACCAGGCACGGATAGAAGCCTTTATCAATAGCTTCAGTCTTGGACCTGGGAGGAAGATTCTTGTATAGGATATCTCCCAGGGTCGCTTGATGGCATTCTTCTCGGCATACTCTTCAGTGAGAAATCTGTACTTGAACCATTCCTCTGCTCAATATCTTCGAATCCATTGGATTCAATTCTTGCATTCTCTATAGGTTTCTTCGGGGTCTGTTTTGTACAGTTCGTGCAAATCTGGTGGCAAATCTTTGGAAGTATTCCCACAGTGATGTCTGCCACCCTTTCTTGCTGACTTCTCAGTAGCCATGAAGCTTAACCTGAAAGGCTTCAGAACTTGCAAAGGCTTCCGACGGCTGGTTAGACAAGAACTGGCTTCAGGAGAATTCATGTGACTCTGTAAGAATTCTGCAAACGAATGCAGACTATGAGAACCAAGGGATTCTCCCACGGACATGTACCTGTGACAGCATTAGAGGTGCGAGTGAAGGGGAAGAAGTCATATGCATTCTCAAAAGATTTTGAAGATAAATCAGTTTGAAGACATTGACCTCATAACGCAAAGATATTCACTTATTTGTTGTGAGTTGGTTCCAGATTTGTACGAATCCAAGAATAAGTACAAGTGAGGAATCTAACTTGTATAGAAGCATAAGTGAATAGACTAGGCATAATATGAGATGCAGAATGGGATAGATTCAACTTGGAAGTATAGAACCCACTTTTGGTAAAGAAGGATGAATCTATCAGATCAAAAAGATGGTAAAAAGTAGGTTTTAATTACCACACGATGAACTGCTAGACAGAGCAAAGTTGGAGGCTGAGCAGTTCGATCTCCCGTGCCCTAACTTGGCGACGGAAGACACCTACGGAGGCGGCGAAGAAGAGGAGGTCCGCGGCCGGCGTGAGGACGGCGTCGGAGAAGTCGCGGCAGCTAAGCGCTTCATCACCGACGTCGTCGAGAGCTAGCGGAGGCGGTAGGGTTTGCGAGAGTTGGCGAGGTGGAAGAAGGATTTTTTTTTGACCATGATGTGATGGGTATTTATAAGGAAAGGGACGACACAACGCAATTACGCAGGTGCCCCTAGCGGTTCACATTTGAAGGGCACGTGGCAAGCATGCAACACCTTGGAAGTTGTGGTTGGAAATATGCCCTAGAGGCAATAATAAATAAGTTATTATTATATTTCTTTGTTCATGATAATAGTCTTTTATTCATGCTATAACTGTATTATCCGGAAATCGTAATACACGTGTGAATACATAGACCACAATATGTCCCTGGTGAGCCTCTAGTTGACTAGCTCGTTGTGATCAACGGATAGTCATGGTTTCCTGACTATGGACATTGGATGTCGTTGATAACGGGATCACATCATTAGGAGAATGATGTGATGGACAAGACCCAATCCTAAGCCTAGCACAAAAGGTCGTGTAGTTCATTTGCTAGAGCTTTGCCAATGTCAAGTATCTCTTCCTTTGACCATGAGAGCGTGTAACTCCTGGATACCGTAGGAGTGCTTTGGGTGTATCAAACGTCACAACGTAACTGGGTGACTATAAAGGTGCACTACAGGTATCTCCGAAAGTATCTATTGTTTTATGCAGATCGAGACTGGGATTTGTCACTCCGTGTAAACGGAGAGGTATCTCTGGGCCCACTCGGCAGGACATCATCACATGCGCAATGTGACCAAGGAGTTGATCACGGGATGATGTGTTACGGAACGAGTAAAGTGACTTGCCGGTAACGAGATTGAACAAGGTATTGGATACCGACGATCGAATCTCGGGCAAGTAACATACCGATAGACAAAGGGAATTAAATACGGGATTGATTAAGTCCTTGACATCGTGGTTCATCCGATGAGATCATCGTGGAACATGTGGGAGCCATCATGGGTATCCAGATCCCGCTGTTGGTTATTGACCGGAGAACGTCTCGGTCATGTCTACATGTCTCCCGAACCCGTAGGGTCTACACACTTAAGGTTCGATGACGCTAGGGTTATAAAGGAAGCTTGTATGTGGTTACCGAATGTTGTTCGGAGTCCCGGATGAGATCCCGGACGTCACGAGGAGTTCCGGAATGGTCCGGAGGTAAAGATCTATATATGGGAAGTCCTGTTTTGGTCACCGGAAAAGTTTCGGGCGATATCGGTATTGTACCGGGACCACCGGGAGGGTCTCGGGGTCCACCAAGTGGGGCCACCTGCCCCAGAAGGCTGCGTGGGCCAAGTGTGGGAGGGGACCAGCCCCTAGGAGGGCTGGTGCGCCCCCCACAAGGAGTCCAAGGCGCAAGAGAGAGTGGGAGGGGGCAAACCCTAGTCTAGATGGGCCTTAAGGCCCATATTGGTGCGCCTCCCTCTCCTCTCCCCCCCTTGGCCGCCTCCCCTTTGCCATCTAGGGCTGGCCACACCCCTTGGGGGTGGGAAACCCTAAAGGGGGCGCAGCCCCCCTTCCCCCTATATATAGATGAGTTTTGGGGCTGCCATACACATGAGTTCTCTCCCTCTTGGTGCAGCCCTACCTCTCTCCCTACTCCTCCTCTCCCATGGTGCTTGGCGAAGCCCTGCGGGATTGCCACGCTCCTCCACCACCACCACGCCATTGTGCTGCTGTTGGATGGAGTCTTCCTCAACCTCTCCCTCTCTCCTTGTTGGATCAAGGCGTGGGAGACGTCACCGGGCTGTACGTGTGTTGAACGCGGAGGTGCCGTGCGTTCGGCACTTGATCATCGGTGATTTGAATCACGACGAGTACGACTCCATCAACCCCGTTCACTTGAACGCTTCCGCTTAGCGATCTACAAGGGTATGTAGATGCACTCTCCTTCTACTCGTAGCTGGTTTCTCCATAGATAGATCTTGGTGACACGTAGGAAAATTTTGAATTTCTGCTACGTTCCCCAACAGTGGCATCATGAGCTAGGTCTATTGCGTAGATTCTTTGCACGAGTAGAACACAAAGTAGTTGTGGGCGTTGATTTTGTTCATTATGCTTACCGTTACTAGTCAAATCTTGTTTCGACGGTATTGTGGGATGAAGCGGCCCGGACCGACCTTACACGTACTCTTACGTGAGACAGGTTCCACCGATTGACATGCACTTGGTGCATAAGGTGGCTAGCGGGTGCCAGTCTCTCCCACTTTAGTCGGAACGGATTCGATGAAAAGGGTCCTTATGAAGGGTAAATAGCAATTGGCATATCACGTTGTGGTTTTGCGTAGGTAAGAAACGTTCTTGCTAGAAACCCATAGCAGCCATGTAAAACATGCAAACAACAATTAGAGGACGTCTAACTTGTTTTTGCAGGGTATGCTTTGTGATGTGATATGGCCAAAAGGATGTGATGAATGATATATGTGATGTATGAGATTGATCATGTTCTTGTAATAGGATTCACGACTTGCATGTCGATGAGTATGACAACCGGCAGGAGCCATAGGAGTTGTCTTTATTTTTTGTATGACCTGCGTGTCATTGAAGAACGCCATGTAACTTACTTTACTTTATTGCTAAACGCGTTAGCCATAGAAGTAGAAGTAGTTGTTGGCGTGACAACTTCATGAAGACACGATGATGGAGATCATGATGATGGAGATCATGATGATGGAGATCATGGTGTCATGCCGGTGACAAGATGATCATGGAGCCCCGAAGATGGAGATCAATGGAGCTATATGATATTGGCCATATCATGTCACAACTATATAATTGCATGTGATGTTTATTATGTTTATGCATCTTGTTTACTTAGGACGACGGTAGTAAATAAGATGACCCCTTACAAAATTTCAAGAAGTGTTCTCCCCTAACTGTGCACCGTTGCTACAGTTCGTCGCTTCTAAGCACCACGTGATGATCGGGTGTGATGGATTCTTACGTTCACATACAACGGGTGTAAGACAGTTTTACACAGCGAAAACACTTAGGGTTAACTTGACGAGCCTAGCATGTGAAGACATGGCCTCGGAACACGGAGACCGAAAGGTCGAGCATGAGTCGTATAGTAGATACGATCAACATGAAGATGTTCACCGATGATGACTAGTCTGTCTCACGTGATGATCGGACATGGCCTAGTTGACTCGGATCATGTGATCACTTAGATGACCAGAGGGATGTCTATCTAAGTGGGAGTTCATAAGATGAACTTAATTATCCTGAACATAGTCAAAAGACCTTTTGCAAATTATGTCGTAGCTCGCGCTATAGTTCTACTGTTTAGATATGTTCCTAGAGAAAACTATAGTTGAAAGTTGATAGTAGCGATTATGCGATCAGTAGAAAGCTTATGTCCTTAATGCACCGCTCAGTGTGCTGAACCCCAAACGTCGTTTGTGGATGTTGTGAACATTGGACATACACGTCTTGATAACTACGTGATAGTTCAGTTAAACGGTTTAGAGTTGAGGCACGAAAGACGTTTTCGAAACATCGCGAAACATATGAGATGCTTCGAGGGCTGAAATTGGGATTTCAGGCTCGTGCCCATGTCAAGAGGTATGAGACCTCCGACAATTTTCTTAGCCTACAAACTAAGGGAGAAAAGCTCAATCGTTGAGCTTGTGCTCAGATTGTCTGAGTGCAACAATCACTTGAATCGAGTGGGAGTTGATCTTCCAAATGAGATAGTGATGTTTCCCCAAAGTCATTGCCACCAAGCTGCTAGAGCTTCGTGATGAACTATAACATATCAAGGATAGAGATGATGATCCTTGAGGTATTCGCGTTGTTTGACATCGCGAAAGTAGGAATCAAGAAGGAGCATCAATTGTTGATGGTTGATGAAACCACTAGTTTCAAGAAGGGTAAGGGAAAGAAGGGATACTTCATGAAACGGCAAATCAGCTGCTGCACCAATGAAGAAACCCGAGGTTGAACCCAAACCCGAGACTAAGTGCTTCTGTAATAAGGGGAACAACCACTGGAGCAAGATTACCCTAGATACTTGGTAGATGAGAAGGCTGGCAAGGTCGATAGAAGTATATTGGATATACATTATGTTAATGTGTACTTTACTAGTACTCCTAGTAGCACCAGGGTATTAGATACCGGTTCGGTTGCTAAGTGTTAGTAACTCGAAATAAAAGCTACGGAATAAAACGGAGACTAGCTAAAGGTGAGCTGACGATACGTGTTGGAAGTGTTTCCAAGTTTGATGTGATCAAACATCACACGCTCCCTCTACCATCAAGATTAGTATTAAACCTGAATAAGTGCTCTTGCACCTAAAGGAATGGTTTATTGAATTTTGATCGTAGGGATACACATTTTCATGCCAAAAGATATAAGATAGTAATGATAGTACCACCTACTTGTGGCACTGCTATGTAAGTCATAATGGTATAAAATGCATGAAGAAGCTCCATGTTGATGGATCTTTGGACTCACTCATTTTTTGAAAAAGTTTGAGACATGCGAACCATGTCTATTGGTATATATGCATGAAGAAACTCCATGCAAATGGACCGTTTGAACTCACTTGATTTTGAATCACTTGAGATATGCAAATCATACCACATGGGCAAGATGACTGAAAAGCCTCGTTTTCAGTAAGATGGAACAAGATAGCAACTTATTGGAAGTAACACATTTTGATGTGTCCAATCCAATGAGTGCTGAGGCATGCAGTGAATATCGTTATGATCTTACTTCACAGATGATTCGAGTAGATGTTGAGAATATTTACTTGATGAAACACAAGTCTGAATTATTGAATGGTTCAAGTAATTTCAGAGTGAAGTAGAAGATCATTGTGACAAGAGGATAAAATGTCTATGATATGATCATAGAGATGAATATCTGAGTTACGAGTTTTGGCACGCAATTAAGACATTGTGGAAATTGTTTTACAATTAATACCGCCTGGAACACCATAGAGTGATGGTGTGTCCGAACATCATAGTTGCACCCTATTGGATATGGTGCGTACCATGATGTCTCTTATCGAATTACCACTATCGTTCATGGGTTAGGCATTAGAGACAACCACATTCACTTTAAATAGGGCACCACGTATTTCCGTTGAGATGACACCGTATGAACTATGGTTTAGAGAAACCTAAGCTGTCATTTCTTAAAGGTTTGGGGCTGCGACGCTTATGCGAAAAAGTTTCAGGATTAAGCTCGAACCCAAAGCGGATAAAATACATCTTCATAGGACACCCAAAACAGTTGGGTATACCTCCTAATTCAGATCCGAAAGCAATATGAATTGTTTCTAGAATCGGGTCCTTTCTCGAGGAAAGGTTTCTCTCGAAAGAGTTGAGTGGGAGGATGGTGGAGACTTGATGAGGTTATTGAACCGTCTCTTCAACTAGTGTGTGGCAGGGCACAGGAAGTTGTTCCTGTGGCACCTACACCAATTGAAGTGGAAGCTTATGATATTGATCATGAAACTTCGGATCAAGTCACTACCAAACCTCGTGGGATGACAAGGATGCGTACTACTTCAGAGTGGTACGTAATCCTGTCTTGGAAGTCATGTTGCTGGACAACAATGAACCTACGAGCTATGGAGAAGCGATGGTAGGCCCGGATTCCGATAAATGGCTTGAGGCCATAAAATCCGAGAGAGGATCCATGTATGAAAACAAAGTGTAGACTTTGGCAGAATGGCTCGATGGTCGTAAGGCTAATGAGTACAGATGGATTTCAAAAGGAAGACGGATAATGATGGTAAATGTCACCATCTATGAAGCTCGACTTGTGGCGAAGTGTTTTCCGACAAGTTCAAGGAGTTGACTACGATGGGATTTTCTCACTCGTAGCGATGCTTAAAGTCCGTCGGAATCATGTTAGCATTAGCTGCATTTATGAAATCTGGCAGATGGATGTCAAGACAAGTTTCCTTACTAGTTTTCGTAAGGAAAGGTTGTATGCAATACAATCAGAAAAGTTTTGTCGATCCTAAGGATGCTAAAAGGTATGCTAGCTCCAGCGATCCTTTTAAGGACTGGAGTAAGCATCTCGGAGTTGGAATGTACGCTTTGATGAGATGATCAAAGATTTTGGATTTATACAAAGTTTATAAGAAACTTGTATTTCCAAAGAAGTGAGTGGGAGCACTATAGAATTTCTGATGAGTATATGTTGTTGACATATTGATGATCAGAGATGATGTAGAATTTCTAGAAAGCATATAGGGTTATTTTGAAAGTGTTTTTCAATGGAAAGCCTGGATTAAGCTACTTGAACATTGAGCATCAAGATCTATAAGGATAGATCAAAATGCTTAATAATACTTCCAAATGAGCACATACCTTGACATGATCTTGAAGGTGTTCAAGATGGACCAGTCAAAGAAGGAGTTCTTGCCTGAGTTGTAAGGTACGAAGTTAAGACTTAAAGCTCGACCACGGCAGAATAGAGAGAAAGGACGAAGGTCGTCCCCTATGCTTAAGACGTAGGCTCTTCAGTATGCTATGCTGTGTATCGCACCTGAAGTGTGCCTTGCCATGAGACAGTCAAGGGGTACAAAAGTGATCCAAGAATGGCTCACAGGACAGCGGTCAAAGTTATCCTTAGTAACTAGTGGACTAAGGAATTTTCTCGATTATGGAGGTGGTAAAAGAGTTCGTCGTAAAGGTTACGACGATGCAAGCTTGACACCTATCCGGATAGTTCTGAGTAGAGAGACCGGATACATATAATGGAGCAATAATTTAGGATAGCTCCAAGTAGAACAGTTGTTTGGAATAGCTCCAAATAGAGCGTGGTAGCTGCATCTAGGAGATGACATAGAGATTTGTAAAGCACACACGGATCTGAAAGGTTCAGACCCGTTGACTAAAACCTCTCTCACAAGCAACATGATCAAACATAAAACTCATTGAGTGTTAATCACATAGTGATGTGAACTAGACTACTGACTCTAGTAAACTCTTGGGTATTAGTCACATGGCGATGTGACCTGTGAGTGTTAATCACATGGCGATGTGAACTAGATTATTGACTCTAGTGCAAGTGGGAGACTGTTGGAAATATGCCCTAGAGGCAATAATAAATAAGTTATTATTATATTTCTTTGTTCATGATAATAGTCTTTTATTCATGCTATAACTGTATTATCCGGAAATCGTAATACACGTGTGAATACATAGACCACAATATGTCCCTGGTGAGCCTCTAGTTGACTAGCTCGTTGTGATCAACGGATAGTCATGGTTTCCTGACTATGGACATTGGATGTCGTTGATAACGGGATCACATCATTAGGAGAATGATGTGATGGACAAGACCCAATCCTAAGCCTAGCACAAAAGGTCGTGTAGTTCATTTGCTAGAGCTTTGCCAATGTCAAGTATCTCTTCCTTTGACCATGAGAGCGTGTAACTCCTGGATACCGTAGGAGTGCTTTGGGTGTATCAAACGTCACAACGTAACTGGGTGACTATAAAGGTGCACTACAGGTATCTCCGAAAGTATCTATTATTTTATGCGGATCGAGACTGGGATTTGTCACTCCGTGTAAACGGAGAGGTATCTCTGGGCCCACTCGGCAGGACATCATCACATGCGCAATGTGACCAAGGATTTGATCACGGGATGATGTGTTACGGAACGAGTAAAGTGACTTGCCGGTAACGAGATTGAACAAGGTATTGGATACCGACGATCGAATCTCGGGCAAGTAACATACCGATAGACAAAGGGAATTAAATACGGGATTGATTAAGTCCTTGACATCGTGGTTCATCCGATGAGATCATCGTGGAACATGTGGGAGCCATCATGGGTATCCAGATCCCGCTGTTGGTTATTGACCGGAGAACGTCTCGGTCATGTCTACATGTCTCCCGAACCCGTAGGGTCTACACACTTAAGGTTCGATGACGCTAGGGTTATAAAGGAAGCTTGTATGTGGTTACCGAATGTTGTTCGGAGTCCCGGATGAGATCCCGGACGTCACGAGGAGTTCCGGAATGGTCCGGAGGTAAAGATTTATATATGGGAAGTCCTGTTTTGGTCACCGGAAAAGTTTCGGGCGATATCGGTATTGTACCGGGACCACCGGGAGGGTCCCGGGGTCCACCAAGTGGGGCCACCTGCCCCAGAAGGCTGCGTGGGCCAAGTGTGGGAGGGGACCAGTCCCTAGGAGGGCTGGTGCGCCCCCCACAAGGAGTCCAAGGCGCAAGAGAGAGTGGGAGGGGGCAAACCCTAGTCTAGATGGGCCGTAAGGCCCATATTGGTGCGCCTCCCTCTCCTCTCCCCCCCTTGGCCGCCTCCCCTTTGCCATCTAGGGCTGGCCGCACCCCTTGGGGGTGGGAAACCCTAAAGGGGGTGCAGCCCCCCCTTCCCCCTATATATAGATGAGTTTTGGGGCTGCCATACACATGAGTTCTCTCCCTCTTGGTGCAGCCCTACCTCTCTCCCTACTCCTCCTCTCCCATGGTGCTTGGCGAAGCCCTGCGGGATTGCCATGCTCCTCCACCACCACCACGCCATTGTGCTGCTGTTGGATGGAGTCTTCCTCAACCTCTCCCTCTCTCCTTGCTGGATCAAGGCGTGGGAGACGTCACCGGGCTGTACGTGTGTTGAACGCGGAGGTGCCGTGCGTTCGGCACTTGATCATCGGTGATTTGAATCACGACGAGTACGACTCCATCAACCCCGTTCACTTGAACGCTTCCGCTTAGCGATCTACAAGGGTATGTAGATGCACTCTCCTTCTACTCGTAGCTGGTTTCTCCATAGATAGATCTTGGTGACACGTAGGAAAATTTTGAATTTCTGCTACGTTCCCCAACAGTTGTTCCATGTTCCCGCGCACGCCTGGATTGTTGGGGTGGTCGTTCCGAATTCTCCGGCTTTCAGGCAATAAGGATATAGCATTAAAAGTAGATATAAATGTTTGTCAGATTGACTTCAGCTAACAAGGTCCCAGTGAAGACAATCGATAGTTTTCAATGGAATGCATATGATTTGGACAACTAGAGTTGAGGTAGAAGCATAGATAGGTTAGGGTCCGATCACATTCACTTAGATCAAAAGATTCAGCACGAAGCCATAGCTATAAGTGAATGCTGTAGAGGACTGGACACAAACACATATATAACTAGTATACGACCAAATTAACAAGATGAAGATAAATATGAACTTAAGTCAAGGATGAAGATAAATCAAGTACGAAGACTTTGCAAACATAACGCCAAGGGAAACACTTCAAACAAAACTTTGGTGGTGGCGTTACCCACCGTATAGGAAGTATTATACCCAGACACGACGCACAATTATCGTGGCACTCCGAAGTCAAATTCCGCATTAATGTATTCACACTTAGAGTGTATGTCTTCATTGATTGAAGATATACATTACTTCATGTGTTGCACATCTAAGTCATCAAAATGCATAAGTGTTAGGACGTGTGTCCAATCACAAGACATTTGAGGATTCCAAGATATTTAGCTCACACCGCAACTTGCAAAACCTTTTCTCATCCAAGGGCTTTGTGAAGATATCATCCAATTGGTCTTTAGAGTTGACGTGAATGATATCAATATCTTCCTTCATAACATGATCTCTGAGAAAGTGATGACGAATTTCAATGTGCTTTGTCTTCGAGTGCTGAACTGGGTTGTTGGCAATCTTGATGGCACTCTCATTGTCGCAGTAGAGTGGCACATTCTTCAGGTGAATACCATAGTCCTTGAGAGTTTGCTTCATCCAGAGAAGCTGAGCGCAGCAAGATCCAGCAGCAATGTATTCGGATTCATCAGCGGAGAGAGATACACAGTTCTGCTTCTTTAAAGACCAACAGACAAGAGATCGTCCCAGAAAGTGACATGTGCCAGATGTGGACTTGTGGTCAACCTTTTCAGCAGCATAATCAGCATATGAGAATCCAACTAGATCAAACTCTGAGCCCTTTGGATACCATAATCCTAGTGTTGGGGTGTAAGCCAAATATCAAAGAATTCGCTTCACAGCTAAGTGATGCGATTCCTTTGGTGCCGCTTGGAATCGGGCACACATGCAAACACTAAGCATTATATCTGGTCTCGATGCACATAAATAAAGCAAAGAACCAATCATGGAGCGGTATACCTTTTGATCGAACTCTTTACCATTGGCGTCAGGACCCAGATGACTTTTGGTTGGCATTAGTGTCGTGTATCCTTTGCAGTCTTGCATTCCAAACTTCTTCAGTCAATCTTTGAGGTATTTTTCTTGAGATATGAAGATGTCGTTGTGTTGCTGACGGATTTGGAGACCCAGAAAGAACTTCAACTCGCCCATCATGGACATCTGATATTGCTCTTGCATCATGTGACCAAACTCATCACTCTATTTCTTGTTGGTGCAGCCGAAGATAATGTCATCCACATAGATTTGGTAGACAAATAGTTCACCATCGTATGTCTTCGTGAAGAGTGTAGGATCTAATGAACCAGGTTTGAAGCCTTTGCTCTTCAGGAAGTCTTTGAGCGTGTCATACTAAGCAGGAGGGGCTTGTTTGAGGCCATACAGTGCCTTGTTGAGCTTGTATACCATATCAGGATGTTTTGGATCTTCAAAGCCAGGAGGTTGTGCGACATATACTTCTTCTATCTTTCCATTGAGAAAAGCACTCTTCACATCCATTTGATATAGAAGGATGTTGTGATGATTTGCATAGGCTAGCAGTATGCGAATGGCTTCAAGCCTTGCCACCAGAGCAAATGTTTCATCGAAGTCAATCCCTTCTACTTGAGTGTAACCTTGTGCAACGAGACGAGCCTTGTTTCTGACAACTTGACCATGCTCATCTTACTTGTTGCGATATATCCATTTGGTGCCAATGATATTGTGCTTCCGAGGATCAGGACGCTTGACCAATTCCCACACATTGTTCAACTCGAACTGTTGAAGCTCTTCTTGCATAGCTTGAATCCATTCAGGTTCCATGAAGGCTTCAGCTACTTTCTTGGGTTCCAAGATTGAGACGAATGCAAAATGCCCACAGAAATTGGTTAGCTGTGTTGCCCTTTGAGTAGCTCTTGAACAAGTGAGTGGACCAGGTGCATTGATGCTATCAATTATCTTCTCAATCTGTACTTCATTTTCAACATGAGGATGAACAGGACGAAGATTTTGCTCATGCTGATCAATGTCGTCATTTGGGGGATTGTCTTGAGGCTGAGCATTGTCTTCAGGTTGATTAGGTGCAAAAATGATCAGTTCCTCTTCAGTCTGATTCTCAGATGGTATGATCTCTCCAATTCCCATTTGCTTGATTGACTCACTAGGGGGTAATTCATCGAGCACATTTGGCAGGTGCTCTCTTTGCGAGCCGTTAGTCTCATCGAACCGCACATCCACAGTTTAACCACTTTATAGTGAAAGAGGTTGAAGACTCTGTAGGAGTGTGAATCCTTTCCGTAACCAAGCATAAAACCTTCATGTGCTTTCGGTGCAAATTTTGAAGTATGATGTGGATCCTTGATCCAGCACCTAGCACCAAATACTCTAAGGTAACTTACATTTGGCTTCTTACCAGTTAGGAGCTCATAGGATGTTTTCTTCAGAAGCTTGTGAAGATAAACACGGTTGATGACGTGGCATGCAGTGTCAATGGCTTCAGGCCAGAACTTTCGTGGACTCTTGTACTCATCAAGCATCGTTCGGGCCATCTCAATAAGGGTTCTGTTCTTGCGCTCCGTGATGCCATTCTGCTGAGGTGTGTAGGGAGTAGAGAACTCATGAGTTATACCCAAAGTATCCAGATAAAAGTCGAGGCCGGTGTTCTTGAACTCAGTGCCGTTGTCGCTTCTAATGTTCTTGATCTTGACGCCATAGTTCGTCATGGCACGATTGGCAAAGCGTCTGAAGACATCCTGCACTTCAGTCTTGTAGAGGATTATATGCACCCAAGTATATCTAGAGTAATCATCAACAATGACAAAGCCATAGAGGCAAGGAGTGGCATTGAGAGTAGAGTAGTGAGTAGGGCCAAATAAGTCCATGTGTAGCAGCTCGAAGGGTTGAGATGTAGTCATGATTGTCTTCGAGGGATGCTTGGCCCTGGTCATCTTTCCAGCTTCGCAGGCACCACACATATGATCCTTCTTGAACTTGACGCCTTCGATGCCCATGACATGCTTCTTCTTCGCGAGAGTGTGCAAGTTCCTCATGCCAGCATGTCCTAGCCTTTGATGCCAAAGCCAACACTATGAAGCTTTTGCTAGAAGACATACGGCCATCTGCGGTCCTGCTGAGAAATCTACCATATACAGATCATCTTTTCGATACCCTTCAAAGACTAGAGACTTGTCAGATTCCATCAGTACAAGGCAACAATATTTTCCAAATAGCAAAATCATGTTTAAGTCACAAAGCATTGAGACAGACATTTAGTTGAAACCAAGGGATTCAACAAGCATCACTTTATCCATGTGCTGATCCCTTGATATTGCAACTCTACCTAGACCCAATACCTTGCTTTTACCAGTGTCAGCAAATGTGATGTGACTCTTGTCTGATGGACGTAGCGATGAATCCATCAGAAGACTTCGATCGCCAGTCATGTGGTTAGTGCATCCACTGTCCATCATCCATTCTGAAGTACGAGGTGTCGTCGACTATAGTGCAGTTTGGGGGATAGGCTTCACCAAGCGAGTTGTGAAGCAGAAACATTTGACGAACAAGTGGAACATGAAAATTCAGATCTTGGTTAGGATAGATAGGATGAGTGTCAAGGAATCCCGGAACAAAATACATAGTAAGACCATTCGGGCATTTTATCTTGCGCCCCACAAGATGTTTAAGGTCCCCAGCATTAGCATTGGACGCCTTAGATTTCTGGCTGGAGACCTTTCCCTGCAAAAGAGAGTTAAGTTTTCTTTACCACCCACATTTTCAGGGGTGGCTTAGAAGCAATGAGTCTAAGTGCAGCATCTGAGAACTTAGGCTTTGGAGCCCTAGTAAATAGCCTTGCAGGAGGTGAATAATACTCATAGGAATAAGCAAAAAAGTTCTTAGTTCTATGAACATAGCGGTTTGAGGAAACACGCTCGTATTCATGGGTATGAGTATGATTTTCCTGCAAAACATTGATGTTAGGGTGAATCAGATGAGTCCTTGGTCTGTGTGAAGCTTTTGGACCATATGAAGCCTTTGGTATGGGGTTTGTCTTCTTCACAGGTGGTGTCATGATGACATTCATTGGAAGATTCTTAAGACAACTTTTGGGTACCCATATCTTCTTCATAGGTGGCCCATTCCTGCAGTTAGTACCAATATACCGGGCAAATACTTCACCATTCTGATTCTTAAACAATTTATAGTTTGCATCAAAGGATTCATCAATGATAATAGGGTTAGCACAAGTGAAACCAGATAAGGTGGATGGATCTACTGAAGGTTCCTTTGCAGCAACCCATGTGGTTTTGGGGTACTGCTCAGCCTTCCAGTACGACCCATCAACATTCATTTTCCTCTCGAACCCAACACCCTCTTTCCTAGGGTTTCGGATCAGAATCTGCTTTTTGAGGACATCACATAATGTCTGATGCCCTTTGAGACTTTTGTATATCCCTGTATCAAGCAGTGTCTTCAACCTAGCATTCTCATCAGTAATAGTAGTGGTATCCTCAGCAGAGGGGTTAGTTACCACATCAGCAGTTGAAGATATTGCAACAGTAGTAGCAGTAGAACATTCAGCAACAGAGGCAACATTATCACGCTCAATGCATTTTAGACATGGTGGTTCAAATTCTTCCTGAGCGGAACTGATCTGTTGAGCGCGAAGTGACTCGTTCTCCTTTTGAAGATCTTCATGAGCCGATCTAAATTTCTCAAGTTCCTGCTTCCTCTGAAGATAATCATAGGAAAGTTTTTCATGAGAAGTTGAGAGCGATTCATGTCGACCTTCAAGTTCCTGGTACTTAACATGAAGATTTTTTATGTCTTCAATTAAGGACTGAGACTTGGTCATTTCCACGTCTAACAGGTCATCACTTTTGTCTAACAGTTTTTGAGTGTGTTCCATAGCTTTCTGTCGTTTAGTTGCAATTTTAGCAAGTGTTTTGTAACTAGGTTTGGATTCACCATCAGAGTCATCTTCACTTGATGTTTGAAAGTAAGCATCGCGTGAGTTTACCTTGGCACCACGTGCCATGAAGCAGTAGGTGGGAGCCGAGTCGTCCTTGTCATTATCATCAACGTTGGTGACGGAGCCATTGTCTTCAGTGTTGAAGATGGACTTGGTGACGTAGGCTGTAGCTAGAGCCAGACTCGCAACACTAGAGTCGGACTCCTCCTCACACTCCACATGTGCCTCCTCAGAAGCAGACTCCTCCTCTGAATCCATCTCCTTGCCAACAAAAGCACGAGCCTTGCCAGATGAGCTCTTCTTGTGTGATGAAGACTTCGAAGAAGATTTGGAAGAAGACTTTGAGGATTTCTTCTTCTTCTTCTTGTCATCAGAATCATATTCTTTGCTCTTCTTCTTCTTCTTCTTCTTCTCATCGTCCCACTGTGGACACTCAGAGATGTAGTGACCAGGTTTCTTACACTTGTGGCAGTTTCTCTTCTTGTGGTCATGGGTGGAAGCTTCATCATTCCTTGAGCTGGATCGTGAAGAATTTCTGAAGCCTTTCTTCTTGGTGAATTTCTGGAACTTCTTCACAAGCATAGCAAGCTCCTTTCCAATGTATTCAGGATCACCAGAACTGCAGTCAGATTCTTCTTTAGATGAGGAAACAGCAGCCTTTGCCTTCAAAGTGTGAGTTCGGCCATAGTTGGGGCCATAGATATCTCGTTTCTCAGATAGCTGGTACTCATGTGTGTTGAGCCTCTCAAGTATGTCAGATGGATCGAGAGTCTTGAAGTCAGGCGTTCTTGTATCATCAGGGCTAAGGTGTCAAATGAGTTGTCAAGTGATCTCAGTAGTGTCTTCACTATTTCATGCTTCGTGATCTCAGTGGCGCCGAGTGCTTGGAGCTCATTTGTGATATTAGTGAGGCGATCAAATGTGAGCTGGACCTTCTCATTGTCGTGTCTCTTGAAGCGGTTGAAGAGGTTGCGGAGAGTACTGATCTGTTGATCTCGCTGAGTTGGGACGCCTTCATTGACCTTGGAGAGCCAGTCCCAAACTAGCTTCGATGTTTCCAGAGCACTCACACGACCATACTGTCCTTTGGTCAAATGACCACAGATGATGTTCTTGGCTGTAGAGTCCAGTTGAATGAACTTCTTGACATCAGCAGGGGTGACACCTTCACCAGTCTTGAGAACGCCGTTCTTGACAACATACCACAGATCGACATCAATGGCTTCAATATGCATGCGCATTCTATTCTTCCAGTAGGGATATTCAGTGCCATCAAAGATGGGGCACGCAGCGGAGACTTTGATTATCCCTGCAGTCAACATAGCTAAAACTCCAGGTGTTTAAACCGAATCACACATAACAAGGGAGTACCTTGCTCTGATTCCAATTGAAAGGGCTAGTTATCGACTAGAGGGGGGGTGGTGAATAGGCGATTTTTTTGAAAGTCTTCAAAACATGGGAGTTTCGAAGACAAACAATAGAAATGACACTATTCGTATGCAGCGGAAGGTAGACTACCCTAGACAAGCCATAGTCAAGTATTCAATGAAGTGAAAGCACGAAGACTATTAGCGACTAGGTAGTGAGGATCAGGATGGAAGATAGTATGAAGCCAATCAGGACAAGTAGTCACACAGTGAAGTCAAACAGATAATGCAAGAAGGCAATGACTTCACGAAGACAAACTGTAAGTAAAGAGAAGTGAGTGATAGAACCAGTAGCTTTGGGAGGACAAAGATTTGTTCGACCAGTTCCAGTTGTTGTGACAACTGTACGTCTGGTTAGGGAGGATGAGATTCAACTCAGAAGATGCATCTTCACCTTATTCCCCTTGAGCTAAGGACTCTCAGTCCCCGCCTAATCACTCTGGTAAGTCTTCAAGGTAAAATTCCAAACCTTCACAGACTTCGTTCACCGGCAATCCACAATGACTCTTGGATGCTTAGAACGCGGCGCCTGACCGGCTGGAGGATTCACAGTCCGCAAGTGTAACAAGTCTTCAGATCACGCAGACAGAAAGACTTCAGTGATGCCAAACTGTGACGCCCGGATATTTAGGCTACAATAATTCCACGCTAATGATGCCACGTTACCTCGGTTACTGTTGTTAATCTCACGATGGTTCAAAAACGATTCAAATTCAAATTTAAAATCAAGTCAAACAATTAAAGTTTTCAAAAGTCAAAACTAAAATGTTCTTAATGTGACAAATAAATCATGGATATTATTGGTGGAGTAACAACATCTTTATAAAATATTTAAATACCCTAAAGTGATTAAAACAACATCAAAACAATTAGTTATACTCCTAATATATTATACCAAATACTAAACTATTTTTATTCTGAGATAAAACTTCTTAGAACACTGGATTATTTTGACACACTATTTTTGGAGCTATTTTTATATTTTACTAAACCAAAAATAAAGTGCAACTAAAATAAAACAGAAAAGAATAAAAAAACAAAACTAGCAAAAAAAAGAGAAAGAGACCCCCCCACTGGGCCAGTCGGCCCAGCTGCTAGCCAGGCCGGCCCAGGCCGCCCCCCACACTCCCCCATAACCCCCTGGGCGGCCGAACCCTAGCCCACGTCCCCACTCACCCGCACCCTACTCGCTCTCTCCCCCTCCCCCCGATCCAGTTCTTGATCGGGATCGGGCCGACGACCGCGCCCCGAAGCCGGCGTCCCACCCCGTCGCCGCACTCTAACTGCCCCGACGCGCCCCGACGCTACTCGCCGTCCCCGGCTCCACCTCGTCGCTGCCGCATCGCCATCCCCTGGAGGACGACCTCGCCGGACATCCCTGACGGCCTTCTTCCCCTGCGTCGTCGTCGTCCCCGACCCCCTCCACGAGCCCCGCTGCCCCGTCCCTACAAATCCCAGTGAGGCCACAGCCTCCGCCCTCCTCCTTCCCCTGTCCCCGTGCCGTCCGTGCCTCTCTCGGTGCGCCACCGCGCGCACACGCGCCCGCGTGCCGGAGCTCACGCTCTGGGCAGCACGCGCTCACCCCGCGCACTGCGGCGTTCTGCTCGCTCCCTGGACTTCGGTCGGGGACGAGCCCCGCCGTTGCCACCATGCGCCCACGCCCCCGCTCCCTTGGCCTCGTCCACAGCCCCTCAGTGCGCTGCCCAGCATCGCCGCCGTTCGTCGACCTGCCGCCGCCCGCCGGCGCCGCTCGTGGTTGTGCTCCGGCAAGCCACCCGCCCGCAGCCCCGCAACCAGTCGGGTGCCCCCCTCGAGGGCCAGCGCCCGTTCGGGCTGCCAACGCCCGTGCCCGCTAAGGCCCCTAGGGCCTATGACATGTGGGGTCCCAACCCCAGAACGTATTTAAAAAAAGCGATAAAAATAAAAATAAAATTAATTAATTAATTAATTAAAGAACTAATTAACTTAATTAATTTTGGTTAACTAAACTAAACAACTATTTAAACTAATTAAACATTAGTTATCTAATTAACCTGGTTAGTCAATTAGCTAATTAATTATTCAATGACAATGCCCCCCTAATTAGTACTAATTAGGTTAATTAATATGTCTAATTAAAATGTGTCACTGACCAGTGGGACCCACTGGTCAGGTTGACCAGTCAACCCTATTGACTGCTGACGTCAGCATGACATCATGCTGGTGTCATAAATACATTTTTGAATTAAATTAAATAATTAATTAAATTCCTGAAATTATTAAAATCTTTAGAAAATCATATCTTTTAATCCGTAACTCAGATTAAATTATTTTCAACATGAAAGTTGCTCTGCACGACGAGAAGATTTCGGATATGCAACCCGTTCGTCCGCCACACCCCCCTAACCTATCGAACTCGCAACTTTCCCCCTCTGGTTCATCTGTCTGAAAACGTGAAACACCGGGGATACTTTCCCGGATGTTTCCCCCCTTCACCGGTATCACCTCCTACTGCGTTAGGTCACCTCTAGCACCGCGTGTTACCATGCTACGCTTTGTGATACTTTGATTGCTTAGTTATTTATTGTGTTCCCCCTCTGTTACTTCTTTCCGGTAGACCCCAAGACTGCCGACGACCCCCCCAGTTTGACTACGGAGTTGACGACCCCTCCTTGCCAGAGCAACCAGGCAAGCCCCCCCTGATCACCAGATATCGCCTATTCTCCTCTATACTGCTTGCATTAGAGTAGTATAGCATGTTACTGCTTTCTGTTAATCCTATTCTGATGCATAGCCTGAGATTGTTGCTACATCTGTTGATACCTTACCTGCAATCCTAAATACTTAGTATAGGATGCTAGTTTATCATCTGTGGCCCTACATTCTTGTCAGTCTGCCTTGCTATACTATTGGGCCGTGATCACTCGGGAGGTGATCATGGGTATATACTATACATATATACATACTATATAGCCGTTATCATGGGAGCGTGTTGGGTTATGTGGTGCACCCCTGCAGGGAAGTTAATCTATTCGAATAGCCGTTATCTTCGGTAACAGGACGACTTGGAGTTGTACCTTGACCTTATGACAACTAGAACCGGATACTTAATAAAACACACCCTTCCAAGTGCCAGATACAACCCGGTGATCGCTTTTCCACAGGGCGACGAGGGGAGGATCGCCGGGTAGGATTATGCTAAGTGATGCTACTTGGAGGACTTCAATCTACTCTCTTCTACATGCTGCAAGATGGAGGCTGCCAGAAGCGTAGTCTTCGATAGGACTAGCTATCCCCCTCTTATTCTGGCATTATGCAGTTCAGTCCACTCATATTGCCTCCTTACACATATACCCATGCATATGTAGTGTAGCTCCTTGCTTGCGAGTACTTTGGATGAGTACTCACGGTTGCTTTGCTCCCTCTTTTCCCCCGTTTTCCTCTTCTTCTCGGATGCCGCAACCAGACGTCGGAGCCCAGGAGCCAGATGCCACCGTCGACGACGACTGCTACACTGGAGGTGCCTACTACTACGTGCAGGCTGCTGATGACGACCAGGAGTAGTTAGGAGGATCCCAGGCAGGAGGCCTGCGCCTCTTTCGATCTGTATCCCAGTTTGTGCTAGCCATCTTATGGCAACTTGTTTAACTTATGTCTGTACTCAGATATTGTGGCTTCCGATGACTCGTCTATGATCGAGCACTTGTATTCGAGCCCTTGAGGCCCCTGGCTCGTATTATGATGCTTGTATGACTTATTTTATTTTTAGAGTTGTGTTGTGATATCTTCCCGTGAGTCCTTGATCTTGATCGTACACGTTTGCGTGTATGATTAGTGTACGATTGAATAGGGGGCACCACAAGTTGGTATCAGAGCCAACTGCCTGTAGGAATCCCCCTTCCACACTCCTTGGCCGAAGTCGAGTCTAGATGTTGCAAAAACTTTTACTAACATGGTTGTGTGTCTTACGGGCACACGTCACCATTGGGTGGTAGTAGGATCTTTTACTCCTCGACCTATACTCTGGGACTCTGACATCTCTTCTATTCGGGTTAAACAATTTTACTAACTCGGACTCTAGGTTCTCGATAATACTCTCTACCGGAGAGCCCCTTCAGTCCAAATGATCGCCAGCTGCACCAGAAGATTTCGAAGATACTCTCCGATTTTCTCTCGAGACCTTGTGCCCGTTGCTTTTGCAATTCCCTTCCACCGAAATATCCCTATGGATAAATACTTACACCTGTCGTGCTTACTTTTATTCCCAGTCGATCTTTTTATTACAAGATACCCCGAGAATATTTTGTGCCTACTGCCTTGCAGTTCTTTGCCACCTGAATACCCCTAAGAAAAATTTCTCGCACTTTTCGAGTATCCGCTCATCCCCAGTTGTTCAGATGTTTCACGAAAGTCTTTGAAATACTATTCGATCTTCCGAAAATCTTGAGCATCCTATTGCTCTTGAAATTCTTGATTGCTTGCATTATGGTTAATCCCATAAGTCTAGTAATCTTGTTGACATCCATTGTCATTGTCATTTTGAGTCCGTTGATTCGATTTGTTGTGAATGCTCGCAATCCTCAAACAGATCCTAGAATTCATCCTTCCGGCTCAGACGTCGTTTTAATCATGAGTTGGTTCTCGCCAATTAAATTGTCGTCGATTGTGCCCCTAAGTCTATTGAACTTATCCATCCTTGATCAGAGCGTCTGCTTCTGATCCTTCACTTTGTAAATCATAATTCCTTAGCAATTGAGCTCTAAGTTATTCAGTTGTTTCTATAATCCAATGTTATTTGCCTTGCTTCTTCCTCTGGTTGTGTGCCGATACTCACCCCAGATCCTTTGTTGGATTTTATGCGACAATGTCCTTCATATTCAATAACCTTGAGCCTTTCCTAGGATGTATACCGCCTTTGGTAAATTGTATCCCCTGCTTTGTCAACCATGCTCTGCTATCGAGCTTGTGTTATTTACTCCTGAAGTTTGTGGTATATGTTCCTAAGAGGCCCCGATGGGTTGGACATATGCCTTCTCTAAACTGTGTGAACCCGGAAACTACTACGGGTCATACTCTACTAGTGTTGTGTCAGATAAAATTTCAACACACAATTTCGTTGAAGGCAAGAAGTGAATGGAAGGTTATACATTGAAGAAGTGGGAGTCGACCTTGAACTTGTGTTCATGCCCATGGACACGATGTAGATCCTATCATGGAAGCTTCTTGTAATAATAACTATTGCCTTGATATAATATCATCTGGTATCTGTGAATTGATCCTTTGCAATCATGGTTCCGACCATATTTTCTACTTGATCCCATTTCTCAAGCAAGTGAAAACACTTGTCTTCTGCGGATCAATACATCTCCGCAACCCCTATGTCAATCTTCCTTCGAGCAATACCCTCTAGTATCTCGAGAATATCAACGAACTGTGTTGCTTCATATGAGTCTTCATCTATTATTGCTTCTCACCGATTTCAGATTTCCCCCGAGTTTTGAGTTATTTCACTCGAGAACACCGGTAAGGGAATCGATTCCGCACTTCGATTCAATAACTCTAAGTAATTTTCATTGCTTACGAGTTTAATAATCCTTCAAGTCATTCCTAGCCTGATCGGCTATATCATTGTGCTAATTTTTAACTGTGCTACCGGGTCCTTCTTCTCGGAGCACAAATTTCGACGGTGAGCTAATCTTACAATCGATCTTCCTCGTCATATCGTTTGTCCTTGAACAGCAAGCTTGATTTCGAGTTTGTGTCATACCCATGGTCCCAATGACTTTTGGCTTCATCATTTCCGTTGACTTGATGTCATCACCGATCAGTTGCATCTTCTCGAAACCTCTCGACAAATGTGTCGTGATCATCATCAACATTCTGAGGTCTTCCAAGATATCCATCGAATTCTTGATGAGAAATAGCATCCTTTGCCCTCGATGGTTTGGGTTATCATCCACAACATTATTGCATTCCCTCCAACACAAAAATTGTTCCTGTTTTGTGTTGTACCTTGAGTTCCTTGTTATCCAACTTATGTTATGATTCTACCGTGGAGTATTACCATCTTTGATGTCAAGAATGTTGTGAGGATTGCTCCACCTCTTAAGAATTCTTGCTATAGTGTTACTTCTCATAATCACCATTCTTTCTTGGTCCTCGCGTTGATCCCAACCGGGGTACCAACGAGTGAACGGTGCTGTTTGGATTCTGCCTATCTAGCAACCCTATTGCTTTGAAGTTAATGGTCGTCCATTCATTCTTAGACTATTGATTATTGAATCACCATTCTGACATTGGTTGTGCAGCCCAACCCATATTTCGGGCGCACCTTTCAACCAATGTTTAATTGTGTATGTTTTCCTCAAACATGCTTCATTATATCATTTGATCTGACAAATGCTATCTCCTTATCCACATAATTGAGGAGATGCATCTTTTTGGATGCCTCGTTGAATTATCGTTGAGTCCATCAGCCACCTCATCATCCTCTTCTTGCTTTAATGATGAACTCTTGTTTTGGAACTCGCTTCCATAGTTCATTTCCCGAGAATTTTGCAATGTCATTTCGTCTATTTGTGTTGCACCTTTTCTTCTTGGACATCCCGAGTCTGAGGTATCATGACACCAATTGGATCTGAATCTCGGTCAGATATGATGGTTGGGACAACTTTCCAGGAGTTATGATGATGGTTCTTAGATGACCCGGTAAGATGATGTCATGCCTAGCACCCCCTGGCTGGAGGACCTATCATAATAATTTCTTTTGCAAGGATAACCATTCTTCCTAGAGGAAATTGTAAGACTTATTTTATAAGTTGCTCCTGATGGATCATTTGTGTATCCAAAGTCCGGCCCTTGATTGAAACACCATATCATGGCTACCTCGAAGCATGACTATGATACCCCGCTCTTCAACAAGAACATTGGAGGCGCGATGCTAAATGTTTCTTGTCAGTTATCCAAACACCGTTATATGGGTAACATCTTGATTCATCCTTGCCTCTTATCTGAATGGTTGGGTACTTGCTCTCCTACCCTGTATGCCATATTCTGCTTGTACATGGGAAGGATATACTCCTAATAATTGTGTGTAATCACAATTTTCCTTTCCATCGTTCTATTTAATCTGATAATCGCGTTTTCCTTTCCATTCTTGACTTAACTAAGCAGAGATAATTCCCTATTTAGGTAGGCACCTTGTTGTACCATTCTGTCTGTAAGATCATGTTACTATTGTTGATGACATTCTGGTAGCCACCGATGGATGAGAACCTTGCCTATTGGTCCGCCTCGTTCAACGAGCAGGAAAATGGTTCTCTTCGTCCCTCGTCCTTGATACCAACGTTGTTGCCAACATAGCTGACAAGTTATTCACTGACATGCCTCCCTGTCGCGGCTGTGCAAGATGTCACCACCCTTCCTATTTTCAACCCACATGGTGGGCCCATAACCCACAGGTCCACTGGATCGAAACTTGACTCTTCTTTATAACCCGGATTCTAATGTATCATTTGCACCTGGCTTCGTATGTGATTCGTGAGCTGAATGCTATACGATTATTCATCCTGGAATCAGACACCATGTTATTCTCGTTGTTCAAACCCCCCCATTCCAGCTTTTGTCTAGTCATCGAATGATTGCCTACCCGTTTGAAATTTTGGTACCATCGTATATTGCACTAAACGAATTCACTGAAATACAACTCGTGGGGTACCTTGTGTATTTCCCATTGAGTTCACCGTCAGATGCCCAACTTTGTGGAGATGCGTTCTTCCGGAGTTTTTCCCCTTGGTCGCGTTCGTAGGACGATGGAGATCCCGAAGAAAGGATGACAAATTGATCATGGTGAATTGAAGCAGAGAAATGAAGACATCAACGAAAGGGATCAACCTCTTCGAAAGGGCAGCCAAGACCAAGAAGACTCGTTAGGTTTTTTTCCCCGCTACCAACACCTTCCCCCCTTACTCCACCGCTTAAATCTCGGGACGAGATTTCTTGTAGTGGAGAAGAATTGTGATGCCCAGATATTTAGGCTACAGTAATTCCACGCTAATGATGCCACGTCACCTCGGTTACTGTTGTTAATCTCGCGATGGTTCAAAAACGATTCAAATTCAAATTTAAAATCAAGTCAAACAATTAAAGTTTTCAAAAGTCAAAACTAAAATGTTCTTAATGTGAGAAATAAATCATGGATATTATTGGTGGAGTAACAACATCTTTATAAAATATTTAAATACCCTAAAGTGATTAAAACAACATCAAAACAATTAGTTATACTCCTAATATATTTTACCAAATACAAAACTATTTTTATTCTGAGGTAAAACTTCTTAGAACACTGGATTATTTTGACACACTATTTTTGGAGCTATTTTTATATTTTACTAAACCAAAAATAAAGTGCAACTAAAATAAAACAAAAAAGAATAAAAAAACAAAACTAGCAAAAAAAGAGAAAGAGACCCCCCCACTGGGCCAGTCGGCCCAGCTGCTAGCCAGGCCGGCCCAGGCCGCCCCCGACACTCCCCCATAACCCCCTGGGCGACCGAACCCTAGCCCACGTCCCCACTCACCCGCACCCCACTCGCTCTCTCCCCCTCCCTCCGATCCAGTTCTGGATCGGGATCGGGCCGACGACCGCGCCCCGATGCCGGCGTCCCACCCCGTCGCCGCACTCCAACTGCCCCGATGCGCCCTGACGCTGCTCGCCGTCCCCGGCTCCACCTCATCGACGCCGCATCGCCATCCCCTGGAGGACGACCTCGCCGGACGTCCCCGACGGCCTGCTTCCCCTGCGTCGTCGTCGTCCCCGACCCCCTCCACGAGCCCCGCTGCCGCGTCCCTACAAATCCCGGTGAGGCCACGGCCTCCGCCCTTCTCCTTCCCCTGTCCCCGCGCCGTTCGTGCCTCTCTCGGTGCGCCACCGAGCGCACACGCGCCCGCTTGCCAGAGCTCACGCTCTGGGCAGCACACGCTTACCCCGCGCACTCCGGCGTTCTGCTCGCTTCCTGGACTTCGGTCGGGGCCGAGCCCCGCCGCTGCCACCGTGCGCCCACGCCCCCGCTCCCTTGGCCTCGTCCGCAGCCCCCCGGTGCGCTGCCCAGCATCGCCGCCATTCGTCGACCTGCCGCCGCCCGCCGGTGCCGCTCGTGGCTGTGCTCCGGCGAGCCACCTGCCCGCAGCCCCGCAACCAGTCGGGTGCCCCCCTCGAGGGCCAGCGCCCGTTCGGGCTGCCAACGCCCGTGCCCGCTAAGGCCCCTAGGGCCTATGACATGTGGGGTCCCAACCCCAGAACGTATTAAAAAAGCGATAAAAATAAAAATAAAATTAATTAATTAATTAATTAAAGAACTAATTAACTTAATTAGTTTTGGTTAACTAAACTAAACAACTATTTAAACTAATTAAACATTAGTTATCTAATTAACCTGGTTAGTCAATTAGCTAATTAATTATTCATTGACAGTGCCCCCCCTAATTAGTACTAATTAGGTTAACTAAGATGTCTAATTAAAATGTGTCACTGACCAGTGGGACCCACTGGTCAGGTTGACCAGTCAACCCTGTTGGCTGCTGACGTCAGCATGACATCATGCCGATGTCATAAATATATTTTCGAATTAAATTAAATAATTAATTAAATTCCAGAAATTATGAAAATCTTTAGAAAATCATATCTTTTAATCCGTAACTCGGATTAAATTATTTTCAACATGAAAGTTGCTCATCACGACGAGAAGATTTCGGATACGCAACCCGTTCGTCCGCCACACCCCCCTAACCTATCGAACTCGCAACTTTCCCCCTCCGGTTCATCTGTCTGAAAACGTGAAACACCGGGGATACTTTCCCGGATGTTTCCCCCCTTCACCGGTATCACCTCCTACTGTGTTAGGTCACCTCTAGCACCGCCTATTACCATGCTACGCTTTGTGATACTTTGATTGCTTAGTTATTTATTGTGTTCCCCCTCCATTACTTCTTTCCGGTAGACCCCGAGACTGCCGACGACCCCCCCCCCCAGTTCGACTACGGAGTTGACGACCCCTCCTTGCCAGAGCAACCAGGCAAGCCCCCCCCCCCTTGATCACCAGATATCGCCTATTCTCCTCTATACTGCTTGCATTAGAGTAGTGTAGCATGTTACTGCATTCCCTTAATCCTATTTTGATGCATAGCCTGACATTGTTGCTACATCTGTTGATACCTTACATGCAATCCTAAATACTTAGTATAGGATGCTAGTTTATCATCTGTGGCCCTACATTCTTGTCAGTCTGCCTTGCTATACTATTGGGTCGTGATCACTCGGGAGGTGATCATGGGTATATACTATACATATATACATACTATACAGGTGGTGACTAAAGTCGGGTCAGCTTGTTGAGTACTCGCACGTGATTCTGATGTGGGGGCTGGAAGGACAGGTGGCTCCATCCCGGTAGAGGTGGGCCTGGGTTCCCGACGGCCCCCGACTGTTACTTTGTGGCGGAGCGACGGGCAGGTTGAGACCACCTAGGCGAGAGGTGGGCCTGGCCCTGGTCGGCGTCCGCGGTTGCTTCATAATAACACGCTTAACGAGATCTTGGTATTTGATCTGAGTCTGGCCATTTGGTCTATACTCACTAACCAACTACGTGGGAAAGATATGGGCACTCGACGTCATGGTATCAGCCGAAGCCTTCTAGACGTCAGCGACAGAGCGGCGCGCGCCGGATTGGAACGTAAGCCTGCTCTTGTATTAAGGGGGCTAGTTCTGCTTTCGGCCGCCCATGCAACGTGCAGGTGTGCAATGGGCGATGGGCCCAGACCCCTACGCCACAGGAGTTAGACCGGCGTGCTGACCTCTCTGTTAGGCCTAGGTGGGGCTGCGACGTGTCGATCTTCCGAGGCCGGGCATGACCCAGGAAAGTGTGTCCGGCCAAATGGGATCGAGCGTGTTGGGTTATGTGGTGCACCCCTGCAGGGAAGTTAATCTATTCGAATAGCCGTTATCTTCGGTAACAGGACGACTTGGAGTTGTACCTTGACCTTATGACAACTAGAACCGGATACTTAATAAAACACACCCCTCCAAGTGCCAGATACAACCCGGTGATCGCTTTTCCACAGGGCGACGAGGGGAGGATCGCCGGGTAGGATTATGCTATGCGATGCTACTTGGAGGACTTCAATCTACTCTCTTCTACATGCTGCAAGATGGAGGCTGCCAGAAGCGTAGTCTTCGATAGGACTAGCTATCCCCCTCTTATTCTGGCATTCTGCAGTTCAATCCACTCATATTGCCTCCTTACACATATACCCATGCATATGTAGTGTAGCTCCTTGCTTGCGAGTACTTTGGATGAGTACTCATGGTTGCTTTGCTCCCTCTTTTCCCCCGTTTTCCTCTTCTTCTCGGATGCCGCAACCAGACGTCGGAGCCCAGGAGCCAGACGCCACCGTCGATGACGACTACTACACTGGAGGTGCCTACTACTACGTGCAGGCTGCTGACGACGGCCAGGAGTAGTTAGGAGGATCCCAGGCAGGAGGCATGCGCCTCTTTCGATCTGTATCCCAGTTTGTGCTAGCCATCTTATGACAACTTGTTTAACTTATGTCTGTACTCAGATATTGTGGCTTCCGCTGACTCGTCTATGATCGAGCACTTGTATTCGAGCCCTCGAGGCCCCTGGCTCATATTATGATGCTTGTATGACTTATTTTATTTTTAGAGTTGTGTTGTGATATCTTCCCGTGAGTCCTTGATCTTGATCGTACACGTTTGCGTGTATGATTAGTGTACGATTGAATTGGGGGCATCACAAGTTGGTATCAGAGCCAACTGCCTGTAGGAATCCCCCTTCCACACTCCTTGGCCGAAGTCGAGTCTAGACGTTGCAAAAACTTTTACTAACATGACTCTGTGTCTTACGGGCACACGTCGCCATTGGGTGGTAGTAGGATCTTTTATTCCTCGACCTATACTCTGGGACTCTGACATCTCTTCTATTCGGGTTAAACAATTTTACTAACTCGGACTCTAGGTTCTCGATAATACTCTCTCCCGGAGAGCCCCTTCAGTCCAAATGATCGCCAGCTACACCAGAAGATTTCGAAGATACTCTCCAATTTTCTCTCGAGACCTTGTGCCCGTTGCTTTTGCAATTCCCTTCCACCAAAATATCCCTATGGATAAATACTTACACCTGTCGTGCTTACTTTTATTCCTAGTCGGTCTTTTTATTACAAGATACCCCGAGAATATTTTGTGCCTACTGCCTTGTAGTTCTTTGCCACCTGAATACCCCTAAGAAAAATTTCTCGCACTTTTCGAGTATCCGCTCAACCCCAGTTGTTCAGATGTTTCACGAAAGTCTTTGAAATACTATTCGATCTTCCGAAAATCTTGAGCATCCTATTGCTCTTGAAATTCTTGATTGCTTGCATTATGGTTAATCCCATAAGTCTAGTAATCTTGTTGACATCCATTGTCATTGTCATTTTGAGTCCGTTGATTCGATTTGTTGTGAATGCTCGCAATCCTCAAACAGATCCTAGAATTCATCCTTCCGGCTCATACGTCGTTTTAATCATGAGTTGGTTCTCGCCAATTAAATTGTCGTCGATTGTGCCCCTAAGTCTATTGAACTTATCCATCCTTGATCAGAGCGTCTGCTTCTGATCCTTCACTTCGTGAACCACCGGTAGGATTGAAAAGAACAAATGAATTAAAATGATAATCAAGGAAAAAGAATCTTGAACGAACCACCGTTAGAATTTGGAAATGATTGACGAAAGAGAATGAATCACCGGGAAGAATTAGAAGAACCAAAATGCTAGAGGGGATTTAGATGCAAAAGAACAAAGAGATCATGAGCTGATTAAAAAACACTTGAACGGAGCACCGGGATAATTGGATAACGGTAGCTCAAATCTGAGGACGAAGAATTCTTCTGAAACGATGGCCTCCGATGAAAAGAAATAGAGAACAACTCCTGAAATACTCCGGATAGGTAAGAAAAGAATATCTGACAGATTGAAATAATTCGAGAGGATGATATGAAGCTCGAACCACGAATATTCGAGAGAATGAACAAGATTTAGAAGGAACTCTTCTTCTATCTTCAAATGACGACGAGAAAACACCACCAAAATTATTGAGATACTCCGAGAGAATGAAAACGAAGAGGTTTGAGCCAACAATGAAAAGAATTTGAACGAGATCTTGGAACAGCATCTGACTGATGAAATCCATTCTTACGTCACGCTTGAGAAGGATTTGAGAATAGCTCCGGAAGAATTAGAAGAGTCAGGTAAGATCCTGGGAAAAGACCTGTGGGTTAGGGCCCACTGAAGAGATAACACCGTTGGAAAAGACTATGAACAGATAGATGAAGCACTGGAACAACTGAAATATTTGAATGAGGTGACAACCACGAATTAATTCAAACACAGACAAATCTCCTGAGATGTCTTGAGCACTCCGGAAGGATAAACTGGCGAGAGGCGAACGAGCAAGGAGAACACTTGAGCCGAGGGAAAGAATAAGATCAACCCAAAAAACATGAATTGAGTCCACTGGAGAAGAGATGCAGAATGACGAACGAGACAAGAATTCACCGGTTGAAATGATATAAGAAGACTGAAGAGGCTCCACACGAATGGAATAGATGGTCGAGAGAGAGTCAGACTCCAGGAAGAAAAAGGGTGGGAGGGCGGGAAAACAAAGGCAACTTGGAAGGGGAAACCGACGAATATCTTGAAGAGAGAAACACCGGTTGAAATCATTGAGGAAAGAAAGCAAAGACTTCACACGAGTAGGATGGATACTCGATTACGGACTCCGGTTCCGAGAAGAAGAAGGGTGGGCGGGTGGGAAAAGAAAAACAACTGAGGATTGAACTCAAAGATGAAGAGGCTCGAGTCGACTTGACGAGAAATTGCACCGGATGAAAAGAGAAGAGAACCAACGATTGGAAAACCAACTGCGTGATCCTAAAGAAAAATTTGAAGGGGAAGAGAAGTAATTCAAAACACCTACGTCAAGATTCCTTACCAGAGCGACGAAGGGGCTGAGGAGTAAAAAGAATTCCTACTCTCCGATATAACTAGACTCCGAAAAACAGTTTTCTTCTAGACTCAACAACGGCCAAACTACACGATCAAACAAGGGGCTCCTAGGGTCGGTCGAGGCTCTGATTACCAACTTGTCACGCCCAATATGCGACCCTATCCAAAAGGAACTCGAAGGTCCCACCAAGGATAGACCCGCATATTGAAACGCTTTTGCAAGGTGGATATCATTACATCAACATTACATAATAGATGGGGATACATACAAGAGGCATACAATGCCACATGAATACAACATCACAATACATCATACACAAGATCAACATCCGACTACGGATGAAACACAAACAGAAACTCAAATGACATCCACCCTGCTAGCCCAGGCTGCCGACCTGGAACCTATCCCCTGATCGAAGAAGCAGAAGAAGAACTCAACGCAAAGCAAGCATCGCTCTCGCGTCATGATCATCGCATAACCTGTACCTGCAACTGTTATTGTAGTAATCTGTGAGCCACGAGGACTCAGCAATCCCATTACCATGGGTATCAAGACTAGCAAAGCTTAATAGGAAAGGAAGGGGTAAAGTGGTGAGGCTACAGCAGCGACTAAGCATATATGGTGGCTAACATACACAAATAAGAGCGAGAAGAGAACAAGCGGAACGGTCGTGAAGCTAGCAATGATCAAGAAGTGATCCTGAACTCCTACTTACGTCAAACATAACCCAGAAACCGTGTTCACTTCCCGGACTCCGCCGAGAAGAGACCATCACGGCTACACACGCGGTTGATGCGTTTTAATTCGGATCTGGTGTCAAGTTATCTACAACCGGACATTAACAAATTCCCATCTGCCTATAACCACAGGCACGGCTTTCAAAAGATTATACCCTGCAGGGGTGTCCCAACTTAGCCCATGACAAGCTCTCGCGATCAACGAAGGAATAGACCTTCTCCTAGGAAGACCCGATCAGACTCGGAATCCCGGTTTACAAGACATTTCGACAATTGTAAAACAAGACCAGCAAAACCGCCCGATGCGCCGACAATCCCGATAGGAGCTGCACATATCTCGTTCTCAGGGCAACACCGGATGAACACTACGTACAACTAAAACCAGACCTCGAGTTTCCCCGAGGTGGCGCTGCAAGTGGCTCTGGTTCGGACCAACACTTAGACAAGCACTGGCCCGGGGGGGCTATAATAAAGATGACCCTCGAGAGAGCGACTCCCAAGGGAAAAGTAGGTGGTGGTGAGGCAAATGGTAAAACCAAGGTTGGGCCTTGCTGAAGGAGTTTTATTCAAAGCAAACTGTCAAGGGGGTCCCATAAATCACCCGACCGCGTAAGGAACGCAAAATCCAAGAACATAACACCGGTATGACGGAAACTAGGGCGGCAAGAGTGGAACAAAACACCAGGCAAAAGGCCGAGCCTTCCACCCTTTACCAAATATATAGATGCATTAATAATATAAGAGATATTGTGATATCCCAACCAAAATCCTGTCCACCATGGAGAAATCTTCAACTTCACCTGCAACTAGCAACGCTATAAGAGGGGCTGAGCAAAGCGGTAACATAGCCAATCAATGGTTTGCATAGGAAAGGTGTTAAAGGTTAGAGGTTCATGGCAATATGGGAGGCTCGATAAACATGTGATAGGTAGCGCAGCAAAGCGATAGAACGAAGCAACTAGCATAGCAATGATAGTAGTGAGATCCAGGGTAGCGGTCATCTTGCCTGAAATCCCGCAAGGAAGAAGAACGAGTCCATAAAGAAGACGAACGGATGAAGCCGAACCAACCGTAGACGAACGAATCCTCACGATCGCAACGAAACAGGAACTATCGAGAAGAAACACACAACATAGTAAACACACCACACATGAACAAGGCATGATGCACAACAAGCATGATGCATGACAAGACTACATGAAGCTACTCATGGCAAGAGATGATGCAAACAAGAGCAACACATCAAGGCAAGTTTAAATGAGGCCGGGAACAACATATAACAATTTCGGTAATCCCTCGTATGCCTATTTCGAAATTGGTCCAGATCTGAATAAACCTTATGTTCAAGTTGTTAAACATCAAGTTAAAAGGCACCAAGATGATCTACACGAAATTCTAGTCAAGTTACATATAAAGTTCATTTAGTTCGGAGCTACGGCCTAGAAGATATGAGCAAAACAAGTTAAACATGGCATTGATGCAAAATGCATACAAACATCAAACAAACACACCAAAACAAAGATGCGACATGATAATATGAAACTACATGCAAAATCAAGCAAGTTTCATATAAAGCACACTCAAAACGGAGCAACGGTTCAACACACACACATGAAACAAGTTTAAAGGACAAGTTGTGCAAAACAACAACTAGGCATATTGCAAGCATCAAAACAATATGCTACAGCACCCAAACATGAGAACAAAAGGCATGGACATGATGTACAGGTAAATCATTACAAAACATGAACACTGAGCTATCTCCAGAAACAACTAGAACATGCTCAAACACACATGGTAAGATTGCAAGTAATGACAATTTCAGACTTTGCAGAAAATAACATCACGATGCAATGTTTAGAGCTATTAAACAACATGTTACAGGAACTTATCATGGCAAACAAAGGCATGGCATGAATCTACTAATAGCATAGATCAAAAGTCCCTTACTAACCATAAGCCAAAAAGGATCAGAAAATATGATGGCACCCACGTAAACATGGCAAGTTATAATACAGATTCATACATGGCAGAAACAGAATTATGAAGGCATGTAAATGAGCTTGTGCAACTCACTACAGAGCAAAACATGGCATGGCAAGGCAATCAACAGTAAGAAGACATGTTTGTGAAGCTAAGAATGGCAACAGCAAGGTCATAGGGTGCATGGATCACTAGCAAAACACATGGTAACAACTGAACTTAATGTAAACAGGCTGACAGCAACATTATGAAGCAACTTTAGAGCAAGATATGGACAAGCTACGGCAAGCTATAAATGCAACCAGGGGCATGTATGGTTAGAGGATGACATGTAGATCAAAACATATTTAGTGATCATCTCCATATTATGTATAGAATGATTAGTAGCAACATGTTTATATAGCATCACGAAATAACAGATTCAGCCTAGCAAAACAGCAACATCATGTACCCTACTTAACAAGTTTGAATCACTCACCACAAGTCATTGTATGACAAGATAAGCAAAGCATTATCAAGAAGACATGTTTGTGAAACAAACCAAGTCAAGAATAAGTTTATAGCATGCAAGGATCAACTATAGCAACCTTGGCAAAATTGAATAACATGTAAACAATCTGCCAGGAAACATTTTGAAGCAAAAGTAGAGCACTCAAATGACATGCTAGACTACTCCATAATTGCAAACAAGGCCATGAATGGATAGACAGTAACCACATGTTCAAAACACCCTTACCGAAGTATCTCAAAATATGCATGGATCTCTCTGTAGCATCAAGTTTACATGGCATCAAAATAACAGCAGAACAGGGACTAAAAACAGCAATATCACGATGCCTAGTTTGCATGCTTGTGCTAGTCACCACATTGATCACAAAAATACATGGTAAGCACCTCTGTAAAGAAGACATGGCATAGATCAAAACACATGAAGACATCAACCTCATAGGATGCACACATCAATCATGGCAAAAATGACAAAAGAGCTCGTTCTGTTAACAGACAGCAGAAAACATCATGAAGCACTCTTACAACGATGATTCAGGCATCAAGATGACCTCAAATGAATATGACGCAATGGAATGAAATGATGTACTCATTGAGATGAACAATTTGACATATTACACGCACGAAACGGAGCTACGGATGCAGAGATATAGCATGACGAACATGACATGATGATACTAGAATATGGGGACTTAGCAGAAATTTATACCCCACGAAAAACGTGGACGAGGATGTTCCGGGACGAGGGGATCCAGGACGGGGGCGCCGTTTGGATCGGGGGAGTGGTGGATCTCATCCCACTCCCCAGATCCGGCGACGATGTGGCGGCTCCGGCGAGCTCCGGCTCCGGCCGGAGCGGAGGAGGACGGCGAGGGACGGCGAGGTCCGGCTGCGAAGGACGCCGGCATGGGGCGGCACGCGAGCTCCGGCGAGGCACGGCCGGACCGCGGAGGGGCGGGGCCGCGAGGCACGGCGGGATGGAGGCGGCGGAGGAGCTCTTGCTCCGGCGAGGCGCGCAGAGGGAGCTGTGGCGGCGGGGCGCTCCGGCGCCTGGCGAGGCGCACGGAGGGCGCGGAGGCGGCGCCGGCGGTGGGGCGCAGCGCCGGCGGGGCGCACGGCGGCGGGGGCGGCGGCTGGCGAAGGAGAGGCGCCGGGCGGCGGCGGAGCGCGCCGGCGGGAGGGCGCGGGAGACGGGCGCGGGCGGCGGCCAGCCGGCCTGCGCGGGCCCGCGACGGGCTCGGGCGGGCCGCGGCGGCGGCGCGTGGCGGCGGGCCACGTGGCAGATCCAGATTGGGCAGGGGCGGCGGCGCGATGACGTGGCGGCGGCTGATTCGCCGGGGCGACGTGGCTGAGGGCGGCGGACATGTCCGGCGCCGTCCGGACATGTCCGGCGCGCGGAGGAAGACGAGGCTAGGGTTTCATCTGCGCGAAAAATCCGGGAGGGGCACATATTTATAGGTAGAGGGAGCTAGGAGAGTCCAAATGAGGAGCGGTTTTCGCCCACACGATCGTGATCGAACGACCGAGAGCATGGAGGGGAGTTAGATGGGTTTTGGGCCACTTTGGAAGAGGTGTTGGGCTGCAAAGAAAGAGGGGCTTTACGGTTACCCGGTTAACCGTTGGAGTACCAAACGACCTCCGAATGGCACGAAACTTGACAGGCGGTCTACTGGTGATGTACCAAGGCCGCTTGGCAAGACTCGGTCCATTCCGAGAAAGTTTAACACCCACTCACGAAAAGAGAGAAGAGGGGAACGCCGGAGGACATAGGAGCGCCGGATTGCAAAACGGACAACGGGAAAAATGCTCGGATGCATGAGACGAACACGTATGCAGAATAAAATGCACATGATGACATGATAAAATGCAACACACAAGCAAATGACATGGCAACAACGACGGATAACTGGCAGACACCTGGCGCATCGGATCCGGGGCGTTACAGCTCCATAGTCTTCACGTGATGTCTTCTCATGTCATAGTCTTCAACGTGAATAGCTTCACAGATCACATTGTCAATGTCTTCACACATTTTTAGGGGTCATCTCCGGTAGGTAAACCGAATCAATGAGGGACTACTACCTGTATTATCCTGCAATTCTCACAAACACATTAGTCCCTCAACCAAGTTTGTCGTCAGTACTCCAAAACCAACTAGGGGTGGCACTAGATGCACTTACAATAATTAATGTTTATTTTTTGTGTGCTATAATTGTAATGATTCTTGAATATGAGTTTCAGAAGAAAAAAAACTCAGTTGCATTTGTGAAAACATAAACACAAAATAAGCTTCTAGTCTTGTCTCTAAGACTAGCTCATGTGTTGCATAATGATCTTTATTTTCTTATCACAGGGCATTGTTAAAGTCACAAGGATGCCGACAACAATGAGTGCACATTATTATCAGAACAATGGTGTTGAATAGACCCAATCAAATGATATACTACGAGAACACATTGTCACATTGATATTAGTATTATCAAAGAAGTGTTAACGTACACTCACTTTCTTAGACCATGAGAGTATCGAGCGCCTTCATGCCAGATGGTGAACTTCGGGGTTCGTCAAATGTTACTCGTAACAGGGTAATTATAATAACAACTTTCGGATACATCGAAAAAATGTGTCAAGGCACTTGATAACTCAAGATTGAGATTTGCTCCAACAACATGTACTTGGAAAATGTTTTTTCATATAGCACAATCCTAGATGCTCACTTACACGCACATACCATCTATATGAACACCGCATGCACACCCTACCACTATTAGCACCTTCGAGATACTGAGCCGACACAATATCTTGAGATTTGACAAAGTCACCACATGTCTTGTAGTCGATGAAAACCTCTACTCCCACTGAACGAACATCGTCGAAAAGCCTAGAATGAATCCTAGAAAAGGCGAGCACCAGCGCCAAGTCTAAGACTGAATCGTTCCACCACAAGGAGCCTAACCATTTGAGTTAGGCCCAGTTCGTTGTACTCGGAAAATGTTACCGTGTATTCAAAAAACTGTTTAAAAATATGTATTTAAAAAATATACATCATGTATTTGAAAAATATCCAACATGTATAAAAAATATATATTTTATGTGTTCACTAAAAATATACGTTGTGTACTGAGAAAAATTATAAATGTCTTAACAAAAAGAAAACCAATAAAAAAGTAGAAAAACAAAAATAAATAAAGTATAACAAAGAAATGAAGAAACCCAAATAAAACCAGTGAAAAAAAAATGAAGAATACACAAAGAAAGCCTGTGAAAAAACCCAATAAAAAAATAAGCAGAAGCAGAGCAAATTTACAGCGACACGAGCAACAGCTGGCGGCTTGCGCTAATGGGTCATCCTGACAGTGGCCCGTTGTAGGCGATTCCTAATAGGAATCGGAAAGGATGAGGCATAGCTCTCGCGCTCCCTGGATTTGGTAACCTCAAATCTGGGGACTAACTAACGAACTGTTATCATTGCGGGGCTCCTAAGGTCATTTTTTTCCAGACCAGGAGTGCATCAAGGGGTGTGCCTAGCCGACGCCACATGTGGCATGCCGAACCAGGGCCGGTCCTGAGGGGGGGCGGAAGGGGCGGCCGCCCCGGGCCCCCAACATCCCAGGGGCCCCTCCCCAGCCAGGTGTATATACTAGCCCAAAGTGCAGATCGTGAAAAAAATTCCCTGGTCCAGCAAGCAGCCCGCGTCCTTCATGGCATCCGGACGCTCTTCTCTTAATAGGAAAACAATGACGTAGATAGCTCAGTACACGGGGCCTGCCCTGTTTTCGTTTTGATCGCCACAATTTTCTCCAACAAGATCGCTGCAATCATTTTTTTTCTAACAACGTTGCTACTACTATCGTAAAAAAAAGATCGCTACTTATCCCTAATTCCACCAGACCCAGCGCTCCGATCGCGAGTGCCCATGCTCGGACGCCGACGAACTCCTCTCGCGAGACTCCAGTCTCCATGCGCCGGACGCACACGGGCATGCACGGCCAGACCGCATGGGCGCATGGCCGAGCGCCTCCCGCCTCCCGCCAGACGCCGGTTCATTCCACATCGTGTCATGGTCAAGCCCCAGATTATCGATCAACGGATGTGAATCCAAGGTGTATCGTATTACCGTGCTGAAATTCAGCCATTTGTGAGGTATACATGCTTGTAATCATACTTACAAATTATATCACTTCTGTTAAACTAATTAATTGGACCAATGGTGAAGCTGCTTTTACTTTAAGTAAATTGTAGAACTTTAGTGCTGAAAGTTTCTTAGATTGGAATGAGATATTTTCATAGGATTTTTTGCGGTATTTTGGCACAAATTTATTTTCAATAGATTTGAGTTTACAGCCCTTACAAATTGTCTTATGTGATTGCATGTATATTCACTCCCATCATTGCAAATTCAAGAGCTTTAAACTCTTGTGCAATTAAAAAAGTCATTTAATCTATATTATGTACTTCCTATTTTTGTCTTCGTGCATTTTACGATCCAAAGTTCAAAAAATTATTTTAGAGATTTACTTATGAATTATGTGCCGTGACATGATTGTATAGTCATATGCAATCCACATATTATTACGAGTATTAATAAGCCCAAAATTTTACTTTCGCCCCGGGCCCTCAAAATCTTAGGACCGGCCCTGTGCCGAACGCTGCCCCTTAATTTTATCTTTTTATTTTTATGTATGTGTTTCTGGGTTTTAGAGTTTTGTTGGCATTTTGTTTTTTGCCTGGTTTTTTCTAGGTTTTAAAGATTTCTTGTGCGAAGCACATCTTTGCTTCTTGAAAAAATATATGCCGTGCTTCTTGTGGAATCACATGTAGTGCTTTTGATGGAAAAGTTATGTGTGCTTCTCGCGAAAACAACTTTGTGCTAAGTGTAAGCACATATTTGCTTCTGCCAGAAGCACGGTTTTTTTTTTGGCCAAAGGCACTGCTTATGCTTTCACGAGAAGCACATATTTGCTTCCACGAGATGCATAACCGTGCTTCTACTAAAAATAAAAAAGCACGGCTTGTGCTTCTACAAGTAGCACATCATGTGCTTTCAGAAAAATGTAAAAACCGAAAGAAAGAAAAGCATGTCCCGTCCTTTAAAAAAACGCAACCATTCGGGCTGAATTTTTTCTTTCTTTTTTGGCATCGTTTTTGTTTTTTTTCAGTTTTATTTTTTGTCAGATTTTCCGTGGTATTCGTTTTTTTTCAGGTTTTCATTTTTTTCCTGGTTTCTATTTTTTCATGAAAAAAGTTCAGCAAAATCTATTAACATGCGATCTAATTTCGAAGATCTCAACGCGAGAAATCAAATAATGAAAACAGTTCGGTGGTTTTTGACACACAATTCAAGATATAAAATGTTTTGAATCAACGAATCTAAAAAAAAAACTCCAGCTTCAGCGCCAAAAAAGGTGGAGTGGGCTGACCCGGTGAATCCATGTGATGTCCGGCCTGCCTTATCCGCAAGTTGGTTTGTGTTTATGGAAGATGGTTTCGCTTGGACCTCTCATCGCCGTCAAGTTGACTTGTTTGATATAGTTTCCATAAAGAAAGGAAAAAGAAAAATAATGCTGACGCTGCTGCACATCCCTCCACTTCCGATCAATCCTCCTTCCTCTCCTCCTCCCCGCCGGCGCCGCTGCCCACCTCCCATGGCCGCCTTCGCCTCCGCCCCCCAGCAATCCAAGCCCCTCGTGCTCGGCTGCGGCGCCGTCTCCGTGGACTACCTCGCCACCGTCGCCTCTTTCCCCAACCCCGACGACAAGATCCGCAGCCTCGCGCTCAAGGTCGAGGGAGGTGGCAACGCCGGCAACGCCCTCACCGGAGCCGCTCGCCTGGGCCTCAGCCCAAGGATTATATCCAAGGTAAAGGCCGCACCCGTCCTTCACTATCACCACCTACCTAGTTCCTTCGCTCGACATCACCCCACTGCTCACTCCTTGCTCTTACTTCTGGAGTAGGCGTCCAATGATGCACTGGGAAAAAACATTCTCAAGGAGCTGCAAGACGACGGAGTAGACACTTCCTATATGACGGTATAATACGTAATGCAGTATTGTAATTGGCTTACTCCATTATTCCATTCCCATATCATGGTCCTTTGTTTTATCATAGCAGCAGCATTCATCCATCCTAATCCTACTTCCTTTATATGGCTAAATATATCTTCGTACTCCAGATAGCAGATGGGGGGAATTCACCGTTCACCTATATAATCGTCGATAACCAGACGTGAGTGACAAATCCAAAGAACAAACTGTGCTGTTGTTGTCCTGTTTTTATACACGTGATCTTCATTCTCGTATTCCTTACCACTCTGTTTTGCAAATGACGATGTTACTACAGATATAGGCACGAGTATTTTGCTCCTTACCATTGTTTTATTCCCCCTTTTTCGTTTTCAGGAAAACTCGTACTTGCATACACACTCCTGGTTATCCCCCAATGAAGCCTGAGGAGCTCACAAAGGAAAACTTGTTGGCTGCTTTACATGGCGTAGACATGGTGTATTTTGATGTTAGACTGCATGAGACTGCTTTGCTTGTTGCAGAAGAGGTAACATTTTCCTGCCTCAACATAACATTTCATCTTATTATAGGCATTTTAAACATGAGTGCATACATAATATTCGACTTCACTTCCATACATTGATGATCAGCCAATAATATCAGAAACAAAAGTCTTGTGTTATGTCTGAATGTCGGCATGTCGCACAAAAATCAACCCATAACTTCCTCTGTCTTAATGTTGCAATTTTTTTTTCTGTTCTTGTTTTCTCTCTCATCACATTGTTGTTGAGATTTATCTTCGTTTATGGGATCAATCCAGTGCAGGCAAGCCAAAGAAAAATTCCTATTTTGGTCGACGCAGAGAAAAAGCGGGAGGGATTGGATGACCTTCTGAATTTTGCATCATATGTTGTATGCTCTGCAAAATTTCCTCAGGTGAGTTTTTTTGTTTCCAACGACAACAGAGTAAGCTCTGCTACATTATGTTGTATGCTGTAACTGTACCTACGCATCTTTAATTATTTACTACATTACCTTAGTCAAGGAGTTTGATGTTTTGAGAAGCTTCTGTGGATATCTTTTGTTTGATGGTTATTCCTTAGCACAATTGATTAAAGTCATTTGAGCAGCAAGGCTTACCTAATCACCTTGTTCAGCATCTGAGATCCCTAGTATTCCTATAGTTATATTCTTTTCGCCTAATCTTAATATGCAGGCCTGGACAGGAGCCTCATCGACACCAGTTGCTTTGGTACACATGCTTCTAAGGTTACCTAATCTCAAGTTCGTTATTGTAACCCGGGGAGAAAAAGGTTGCTTAATGCTTGAAAGAAGTATGACAGGTGAGTTTATTGTAGTTCTCCGTGTCAATTTTAGCTAAGCATTTCACAAAAAACAAACACCTAGGATGTGCATTTTGCTTACAAGGGATCTGATGGTGATTCCTTTTGATATAAAGAAACATATAATGGACAACTCAACTTGCAGATGCTTCTGAGACTGAGGAAACCGATGTAGAGGATCTGCTAGAATCTTTAGAGCAGAAAGTCGATTTGAGTTCTAGCATGGCAAAATGCGTTGCTTCCAAGGTATGCTATCTTTTTGTGGGTGTCTGCTTGCAATAATTCTTGAATATGAAATTGAAGATCTTTAGCTTGATCAAAGTAATAAACATAAACCTTGCAAAAAGGGTTCGCAATAAAGAAAAAATGGAAAATGCATGTCTTATTTTAGTATGTTGAATTGTCTGTACTTTCTAAAATATATGAATAAAGTGTATATGGTGGAGCGGGGCCTGGACTATCAAAGACAGTATTCTATAATTATATTGGTTTATGGTATAGCCTAGTCTCCAAAGAAAATTCCCTACATGTCTTATCCTTTAAGCTCTAAAGATGTACATTTTCAGTTTTCGCTCATTAGAAGCTTATCTGATTGCACGAAACATTTCAGGTGTTCTCTGACTTTATTAGTAGCTCGTCATTTGAATTTGATTGTTTTAGATAAAGATTTTGAAGTAAAATAAAGAAAACAATGCAAATATATATCCACAAATAATAATAACAGAAATCTATTGCTATTTAGTTATAAATAAATATAATTTGTAAGAAATGAACCCACAAAAGAATTGTTCCGCGGTCTAAAGTTCCTTTCTCTGACGTACCTTATTTGTTTGTAGTTTTCAGGGTGTATTTGCTACCTTTTTTAGTTACTAGCTTGGACGCTAACTTATGATACCGTGTGCTTCTTTTATAAATCCAGCTTATAAGATTCGAATTCATACTTACTGTTTTTCATTTGTCTGCTTCTGTAGTCAAATTTGAGAATAAGTGCAGATGGCGTTGGCTCGATGAGTGGCAGGTTACTTTTGGGTACAGCTGAAGCTATACCCTCTGAAGAGCTCATAGATACAACTGGTGCAGGTGATGCATTCATTGGAGCCGTTCTATATGGTAAGTATACAACTTCTTAAATGTTTTAACTTCTGGATGGTAAGGGTAGTAGGTGATACAGAGCTCAGGCGGTGAGGCCCCTTTGATTGAAAATAAGTATATGACTTGTTTTTTATGCTAAACAACAGCAATATGTGTTCATTTTCATCATTTATGTTAGCGGGTCTTGTAATCTTTAACCGGACATATGTTGCGGTAAACGATACGCTTCCATATGCCATGTCCTCGTATTCACATAATTTGTACTGCCAAAAGTGTTGAAGGTCTGATCATACTTGATGTGGCAAAGAGTAAGGAATAGTAGATCCCCCCAAAAAACGCATACCTCGGTGCTATTGTATCTGATTTCCTTATTCATATGTCTTTGAGATTTTGAACTGGAGGCATTTTTTCTTTGTTATGAATTGTGACTGATGACCGCTGAGAGGTTTTCGATGAGCTGATTCATTGTGCCTTTTGATTAGGTTTATGCACCGGCATGCCAGTTGAGAAGATGCTACCTTTCGCAGCACAAGTGGTAAGGCCTGCTGCATTTGACTACTACTAGTATTGCATTACGGGCGAAAATGAAATGGTAATGGTGTGTGCATTTGTATTTGATTTGCAGGCTGCTTGCGGCTGCAGAGCTTTGGGGGCCAGGACTGGTCTTCCTCATCTAACGGACCCGCGCCTGTCTCTCTAGTATCCGCGTACTAGCCCTCGGATCAATTTCTGTTTCCTTGCTGTCTGTGGCCGTGGACCTAAATAATCTGATTCTGGTGCAGTAATGCCTTTGGAAATCCTGGCTTGCTTTTATTGTGAAAATTGTGGCAATCGAGACTTTACAAGGGGATACATTTTTCTTCACAAACCCTTGATATATACTCATAGTGGCTTCCATAACTACCTCCTGGTATGATGAAGTCCCCGCAAGCTTCTAGCTGTTTTGGCTCTTGTACACATTTTTTGACCCAGAAACGGTAGAACAATCGTTCTATGGTATTTTCATTAAAATAAGTATATACTACCTCAGTTGCTAAAACGTCATCTATTATGATATGGAGAGTATATGCAAAAGCCAAACGAAAGAAAAAATGAAGATTTTTTTTTTTTACAAAGCCTCTTTGCCTATCCAATGCCAGTTCTTGCAAACACCATGATTAAAAAGACTTGGTCTCAACTAATATGGGCTGTAATCCACTCTTTAAAA
Source organism: Triticum aestivum (assembly GCF_018294505.1). NCBI lineage: Eukaryota > Viridiplantae > Streptophyta > Magnoliopsida > Poales > Poaceae > Triticum > Triticum aestivum. The sequence continues at coordinate 170,343,930 of NC_057813.1, forward strand.
GCACCTGCAAATTTAGGCTTAATCCTGTGAGTGAGAAGTAGTAGATCTTGTCTAAGGGAGAAGCACCAAGAGTTCAAATTAGGTAACTGATGTTTAAAGATTCATCCATTCCTTGCATCCAAACATGCCAACTTCCCATGATGATGATTATTAAAGCAATTTTCTTTGCGAATACGCAAAGATTGCGTATCATTCTAATGATAGAAGAAGTTAGAGTGAGTATAAGAGGCGGTACACCACATGGCACATACGCAAGAGGCATGAATATGATGCCCGAAGCAGAGAGATATGAGATGCTCAACCCAAACAGAACAAAACTAAACTAAACTCACCGTCCTAAGAAGCAACCCAAACCAACAATTAGACGACTAACATCTTCAAATCTAGAACCAAGGACGCCACGAGCAAATAAGACAATGCCTTCACGAAGGAGAACGACGCCGTGAAGGCGTTGTCCTGTTTAGTTTAACACAGGTAAACTCGCCATAATTGAAGTGGGGTTTTCCTTGGTCAAAAGGTACTTTAAACTTGGAACGAGTATGAAGAGATTACCGAGACGTTTTTTTTTTTTGAGTTTTTTGGTGGCCAATCATTGAAAATGTGACATCATTTTTTATTTTTAAGGAAAATGTTTTCAATCGGCCGGCCGTGCGCTCACCATGGGATACTATTTTGACGCTTATAGACAATTTTCTTCAAGTGTGACGATGTTAGGTAAATTCATCATGTGGACATAAGGTGGGATTAACCATCCGTACGCACGTAACCAAACAACCGACCATTGCATTTGGAGAGCAGAGATTTATAACTAAACACCATGCATTTGTTTTCCTCGGTTTGGTAACTGAATGCAGAACATAGCCTAGAGGTTGTTTTTCCTTGGCTAAGCTCCACCGAGTCAGCTTCACCGAAAATAGAAAAATGACGCGAGTAATTAAACAGGCCCATAATGCACACAATTAGCAAAGGACATAAGCAACTCAACGCATGATCTTCAGAGGGCGAGCTCCACGAGCTCGGTATTTAAAAGTAATAATCAAAAAACATATTTAAATAAAAAAATAAAGAAAACCGGAAACTTGTATGTGTTTAGTACTGATTTATAAAAAATGTTTGAAAAATATTGTGATTTATAGGCTGTACAAAGAAAAGCAAAATTCCGCTGCAATAAAAAAGATCGGCTCATTTGGAAATACATATTTTTTTCTGTATGCCACATGTAAAAATATAATGTTATAAAATTTTGAACGTACGCAGTATACATGTGTATTTGTACTCACATTTTTTGGATTTTTCTTTTGCTGTGGAAAATGGTATTTTAATACTAGGCTCTTTTTTTAGAAACACCTATAACTTTATACATACTCATAACAGTTGCAAGTACACTGGTTTTGACCTAAAATCCAAAAAATATACAAAGTAACTCCTATAACTAAGAATTACAATGAAATCTCTTGAGAACACCTTCTTCGCTGTACAATTTCTGCTCGAAGAAATACTCTAAAGACTTCGCTAAAGATGCTACAATTGGACCGGAGCAACGATGTTGTCACTCTTTCACCCGCACAAACATTTCCAATAATGGTTTTTGAAAGCGCCTTGAGTCCCCCATCCAAAGAGATGGAAAGCCATGATCGATAAACGTACTTGGGCCGGAATGATCCCTAGAAGTGCAGGCCATCGCATCACTATCTTCACTATGGTGTCGATGAAAGATCTCACCTATAAAGAATCAGACTAAAAAAAGAGCTATCGGATCTGCGATGATAGAAAACTCTCTTAACCTCATGGCACCATAAAAAGGATGAGAGAACATTTATTCTCACAAACTATGGTGATCACTAGACATTAACGAAGGACATAAAGGTCTTAAAGATCTAAGGTCCCCCACCTCGCAGTGCCAAGATGTCAGCTGGAGGCGAGGGGACCTAAATTTCTCAGATGATGGCGACGACGGCGGCACGAGAAAACCCTAGCAGACGAACTAATACTAGGCTCTTAGGCGAACCAATCTGCGATTAGATGCTTAGGAGGACAGTGGTATCTCCGACCCACCAAAATTCAAGTTCTAGACTTAACATTGATGTTCGCATTTTTTTAAAATTTATCTCGGACCTTTTTTTTTAGAGAGAACGTCGGGTTTATTGATCAAGCAACAAATTTACATAGAGTCTCCCGGATGCAATCCGGAGCAGAAAGAAAAACACAAAGACTAGACGAGTTCAAACTAGATCTAGCTAAGATATGAGCTAAAACATTGCACTGCCGACGAACATGTTGGAAAGCCACAGAGGAAAGGCCATTAGCCAAATCTTTGACATCTGCAAGAATGGATCCAACCACCGAGTGATCCCTGGCAGGAGAGTGCAAGCGCTGCACCACAGAGAGACAGTCCGTGTTGAAGATAACATCATCAAAACCCATCTCCCGAGCAAGCTTGACGGCACGCCGGAGAGCAAAAGCTTCAGCCACTTCTGGAGATAGCACACCCCTCATGGGTTCAGAACAAGCGGCAACACAAGCACCTTCATGGTTTAGCACCACCACCCCTAAACCAGATTTCTACCCTTCCTCAGACACCGCAGCATCCGAAAAGGCCACCACTGAACCCTGCGGCGGTGGAGCCCAACTGCACTCTGAAGACGGAATCCCACGCCCGGAAATAGGGACTGGTTTGTAGAGATGTTGGAAAATCAGATCAATATATACCTTGGCCCTGGACGCCGTAGAAGCCGGCGCCGATGGCACCGGTGCATTCCTCGCCTCGTTCCTCGCCTCCCATATATGCCATAAAGCGATGGTGACAATCGTCGCTTCCTTGTCAGAGCAGCCAGCCAGGGTGTCGAAAAGCCACTGCCTGGGGGAAGAGAAGGACGACCGGCGGAGGCTAATGCAGAAGGAGTCCTTGAGCGCGTCCCACACCGCGCGGGCGTGAGGACAGAACAGCAGGGCGTGTTCCACACTCTCCGGCCGAGCGCAGAAGCAGTAGTCCGTCCTGGCAGGGACATGGCGCCGCCGCAATTGTTCCCCAGATGGGAGGCAGTCGTGAGCCAAACGCCACAAAACAATCTTCACCTTGTTGGGTACTTTGACACGCCATAAGGATTGCCACAACTCCTCCTCGTCCGGCCAGCTCGAGCCTTGGCCGAGGCCATTCCTGCTCCTAGCATTCAGAAAACTGTTAGTTCGTGCCATATTGTAAGCAGATTTGACAGTGTAAACACCAAGCTTCGTGAAAGGCCATCGAGGGAAATCATTCCCACCACTCCTGGCAATCGGGATTTGCAAGATGTCATCCGCCACTCTATCAGGGAAGAATGCTCTGACAGTGTCCGCGTCCCACTCCCCCCTTTCCTCCCGCATAAGGCAATGGACCGTAGCAGAGGGCGGAATAGGCGACAGGGGCTGCAGCACACCCGGAGGCGTAGACGGAATCCAGTGATCCGACAGAATTTTTGTGTCCCGTCCGTTGCCAATACCCCATTGAACCCCTCTCTTCAACAAGTCCCTGCCATGAATAATACCACGCCAGGTAGCCGAAGCAGACCGGGACACGGAGGCATTCCAGAAGTTTCCATTTGGGTAATATCTGCCTTTCAGTACACGGGCGCACATCGAACCTGGTTCAGAAAGAAGCCTCCATCCTTGTTTACCAAGAAGAGCCTGATTGAACAACGCCATATCACGAAAACCCATACCCCCGAGAGACTTAGGGGCTGTCAACCATGACCAGGAACGCCAGTGCATTTTCTTCTTTCCATCCTCTCTACCCCACCACTGATCGGAGACAATCTGCTTGAATTTTTCACAGGCTGCAACCGGAAGGCGAAAGCAGCTCGAGACAAAGGTTGAAATAGCCTGTGTGATAGATTTCAGCAACGTCTCATTCCCAGCCCTTGACAACGGCCGATCTGACCACCCAAAAATATTCTGCCAGGCTCTGTCCGTTAAGAATTTGAAGGTGCTGGTGGGTGAGTTACCAACCTCCGTAGGCATGCCCAAGTAAGAATCGTGAAAAGTCTCATTGAAAATCCCCAGCTGGTTTTTAACTCTGTTTTTGACCTCCTCCGGGCAGTGTCGACCAAAAAAGATAGAGGACTTTTCCTTGTTGATGGCCTGAACAGAACCTTCACAATACAAGGATAATACCGAATCCAATGAGTGCACACTACGTTGATCGCTCTGGGCAAAGAAGATGCTATCGTCCGCAAATAAGAGGTGTGAGATAAGAGGGCCTTGCCGGCCGTTTTTGATTCCATGTAGCTCGCCACAACACTCCTTCTGGAATAGCAGACTAGACAAACCTTCAGTACACAAGAGGAACAAGTAGGGACTAATTGGGTCCCCTTGGCGGATGCCTTGAGAGGGTACCACCGGATCAGTGAGTTCACCATTGACTCGAACAGCATAACGGACCTTGGTGACACATCTCATAACAGTGTCAATCCACGCAGGAGCAAAACCTAACTTGGCCAAGCAAGCATGCAAGTAGCTCCACTCCACCCGATCATAAGTGTAAGGGCATATTTATCCCTCAGGTGTTTTGATGATTGATGACAATGCATTTGCGGACTAATCGTGTGCCTTGAGTTTCTCAGATTATTCATCTCTAGGCACGAGACGATTCGGTGCCCCTCAGAGACTATTGAAGTCGGCGTTGTTCTACGTTTCTCTTTGGTGGATTTGAGTCGTAGGAGAGCCGTACTATTAAGAGGGGGTCCGCGTCGGAAAGGTTTGGGTGGAATCAACACGTACACTTGTTCCTCCTTTCCCTGCATTTTGGAGCTTCCCTTTGTTATCTTGGTTGTGCGGAAATCTGACGACTACTGCTGTGCTTGTGGTAGTACCGCTGTGTGTCACGGTAGTACCGCTTATCTAGAGCGGTAGTACCGCGGCTCCCAGGCCTTGAGCCGCTCCGGTGCGGTAGTAGGGGCGGATGTAATTTTCTACATCCGCGCCCTCCACGGTATTACCGCTCGTCCAGCGCGGTAGTACCGCGGAGGCCCACGGTAGTACCGCTCCCTAGGAGTCGTAGTACCGTGGCCCTCCTACCTAGTACCGCAGTGTCGCAGTAGTAAGCGTGGATGTAATTTTTTACATCCGCGCCCGCACGGTAGTACCGCGCCTCGCGAGCGGTAGTACCGCGTCGGATTTTTGTACCACCTCTGTTTCAGCGGAAGTAGGCACGGATGTAATTTATTTCATCTGCGTCCTTCCCAGGCCGTGACTTTCCTGCCTTGCGGTAGTACCGCAGGTGGGTGCGGTAGTACCGCGCAAGCGGTAGTACTGCCCCCTTGTCAGGCTAGTTCCGACCTGTGTTGCTGTCGCGGTAGTACTGTGGTTAGCCACGGTAGTACCGCATAGCCTCGCGGTAGTACCGCACCCCTGGAGCGGTAGTACCGTGTGTCGCGGGCTGAACATGTGGATAACGGTTGGATTTTTTCCACGACTATATAAGGGGTGTCTTCTACCTCTAGTTGACTACCTCTTCCACCTCTAAGCTCCATTGTTGCTCCAAGCTCCATTTTCACTCGATCTCTCTCCCTAGCCAATCAAACTTGTTCATTTGCTCGGGATTGGGTGACAAGTGCCCGATCTACACTTCCACCACAGGATATTTGATTCCCCCCACTTATCCCTAGCGGATCTTGTTACTCTTGGGTGTTGAGCACCCTAGACGGTTGAGGTCACCTCGAAGCCATACTCCATTGTGGTGAAGCTTCGCGGTATTGTTGGAGCCTCCAAGTGTTGTGGAGATTGCCCCAATCTTGTTTGTAAAGGTCCGGTTGCCGCCTTCAAGGGCTCCAATAGTGGAATCACGGCATCTCGCATTGTGTGAGGGTGTGAGGAGATTACGGTGGCCCTAGTGGCTTCTTGGGGAGCATTGTGCCGCCACACCGCTCTAACGGAGACGTACTTCCCCTTAAAAGGAAGGAACTTCGGTAACACATCCTCGTCTCCACCGGCTCCACTCTTGGTTATCTTGTCCCTTTACTTTTGCAAGCTTACTTGTGCTATATCCATTGCTTGCTTGTGTGCTTATTGTCTTTGCATCATATAGGTTGTCCACGTAGTTGCACATCTAGACAACCTATTTCATTGCAAGTTTTAAATTGTTAAAGAAAAGTCTAAAAAGTGTTAGTTGCCTATTCACCCCCCCTCTAGTCAACCATATCGATCCTTTCAATTGGCATCAGAGCCTCGTCTCTTTATTAAAGACTTTGCCGTCCGAAGAGTATGGTTGACACCAACGACGGTGCGGAGGAGCACTCCGGTGTGAATCCCGTCTCATCTTCGGCCGAAGGGGGAACCTCGGTCTCTCGTGAGGAATTCAATATGGCTTTAGACACATTGAAAACCTCCATGACGGCCGAGGTTAAAAGCATGTTTTCTGAATTCCTAGAGGGACTCAAACTATCTACCTCGTCAATGAAAGTGGGTGATCCCATTAACAAGGTGACGGATGCTAACCCCGACAAGGGGGAAGCTAATAGTGAAAAGAGTCCATCTACTAGTGGTAGAAATGGCACCGGCATCTATGCCCATGTAGAACCCCCAGTGTATAGAGGACCGATCCCCTCTACTCATTTGAATCATGCCGGTCCTCCTCCTAAATATGTGAAAAATGAAGATTATGATTCTTGGGTTTATCGCTTCAAGCGTCATTTAAAACATGTGAATACTAACCTTTGGAGAATTATTGAAGAAGGTTTCTATCCTCATGATCCAAGCAACTTCACCCCTCGAGAAGAAGTGGATAATCAATTCAATGAGAGTGCTCTCTTCATCATCCAAGATGCTATCCTTCCCGAAGATCTCCCTCATCTTCGACCTCACGTCATGGCTAAAGAAGCATGGAAGTGTGTCGAGCATATGTATCGAGGAAGTGCTAGCATTCAACGCTCCAACTATGAAGTGGTGCAAGATGAAGCCGATGAGTTTGCAATGAAAGAGGATGAAGAACCTCGTGAGCTCTTTCGAAGAGTGACCAAACTTGCGGTCGCACTCCGAGATCATGGGAGCAAGGACACGGATGACAACTGGATCAAGCGCAAGTTCCTCAAGGCCATGATGCCCTACAACAAGGCCATGTCCTCCATCATCCGCCAAAGACCGGACTTCCACTCCATGACCTCTGGTGAAGTGTTGGATGAGTTTGTTGCAATGAACATCTTGGATAAGACCGCCGACAATGCGGTGCTCCGTTCCCAAAGGGCAAAGAAGCCAAATCTTGCCTTGAAGGCCAAGGTTAGTGTGGAAGAAGAAGAAGAAGAGGAAGATGAGGAGAGGAACCCCGAGGACATGAAGTATGATTATCATGAGCACATGGCTCTTGCCTCAAGACAGTTTTGGAGTAAGAAGACTACAAGACCCAACTTCAACAAGAACAACTCAAGTGGCCTCAAGGGGAAGCAACGAGTTAGAACTTGTTTCAACTGTGGCAATGTTAGCCATTTCGTTGCGGATTGTCCTTACGAGAAGCGGGAAGACAATGGTGGCAAGTTCATTCGAAAAGACAAAGCCAAGTCCTTCCCAAACAAGAACAACTTCACCAAGAAGACTCCTTCTCGCGGGTTGGTGGTTCAAGAAGAATACCGTGAGGATGACGATGATGATGAACATGGTGAAACAATGGCCATGGCATCCGTTGCCATTGTCTCAACTCCTCGGGTGTCTCTCTTCGATGCACCTAACGAGAACATCACCGCCAAGTGCCTCATGGCTAAGGCCACCAACAAGGTAACCCCCAACATCAAAACCACCATTATTCCTAACCCTCCTTCAACGGATGACTTTGATAATGGTAAGGGGTCCAATGAGGAGATCAATGAATTTGAGTCCTTCATGAGTAAGCTCAAGGGCAAATCCAAGAAGCATTTCGTTGCTCTCTTGGAACAACTTGGTGAAGCCAATGACATGATCGAGGCTCATGAAGAAACCGTCACTAAGATGGAAAGTCATAGTCGTGACTATGCCGATGAGATATCGGATCTCTCTAATGCTCTTGAGGAAGAGCGTGGGCATCGTTTGGCTCTTGAGGAGTCACACAATGATGGTCATGCTAAACTAAAGAAAGATCTTGATCATGCTCTTGTTGTGTCTCGTGTTCTAGCTTCCGAGAAGGCTAAACTTGGGGTTGATCATGTTAGACTCACGGAGGAGTTTGATGTACTTGACAAGGCCCACAAGGTCTTGAAAGGTGCTCATGCCACACTCAAGGAGTCTCATGCTCAACTCCAAGTTAAGCTAATCAAGGAAAAGGCCACATTTCCTCACATGGTCTTAATTGATAATGCAAATGCTACTGACCCATGTTATGAGCATGTGCATCTTGTGGAGGAAAATGCCAAGTTGAAGGAACAACTCGAGAAAGGTCTTGTGTCATGCATACAAGGCGAGAAGAACCTAAATGACCTTTTGAGCAATCAAAAGGAAGTTGTGGGCAAGGAGGGAGTTGGGTTCGCACCCAAGTCCAAGAACAAGAAGAAGAACAAGGAGAAGAAGAGCAAGACCAATCGACCTCCTCCGCTCACGCAAACCTTTGTGAAGAGGGAGAAGGTGCTCCTAAGGAGAAGAAGAACAATGGGAAGAGTGGTGAAGCCAAAGAACGCAACGCCATCTCTCCCAACAAAGCCGGCGACTTTAACCCCTCTTATGTGTTGTGCCGTGCTAGTGATGGACATGTTTATGCTAAATTTGTTGGTTCTCCTTATGAGTACATTGAATGGTCTATTTGGGTTCCTAAGACCCTTTTTACTAACATCAAAGGACCCATTACTCAATGGGTACCTAAAACCAAGCATTGATCTCTTGTAGGTGTTTGCTTCCGGTGGGGGATCATGGTTGCTCGATAGTGGAGCAACAAATCATATGACCGGGAGCAAGGACTTGGTGGTGGACGTGCACAATATCCCATCTATGCCCACCAATGTCGAATGGGGTGATGCCTCACATTCTAAGGTATTGGGTCTTGGCAAGGTTGTCATTTCTCATGATCTAACGATCGAGAAAGTCATGCTTGTTGACTCCCTTGCGTTCAATTTACTTTCCGTTCATCAACTCGCACTCATGGGTTTTGCCACCTTCTTTGATGTTGATACCGTGGCCCTCTTGTGGAGCAAGACTCTTAAAGTAGCCTTTGTTGGGCATGTCGAGAACGGACTCTATGTGGTTAACTTCTCGGAGCAACCCACTAAGACCGCGACATGCCTAATGGCTAAAGTTGATGTGGGATGGCTTTGGCATCGCCGTTTAGCCCATGTCAATATGAGATCTTTGCAAAGTCTTCTCAAGGGGGACCATGTTCATGGACTAACGAATGTTAGTTTTGCCAAAGATCGTGTTTGCAGTGCTTGTATCGAAGGAAAGCTTCATGAGACGGCTCACCCTCCCACGACTATCATCTACTCGAGGAGACCCCTGGAGCTCCTCCACATGGACCTCTTTGGGCCCCCATCCTTTGATAGTCTTGGGGGTAGAAAGTATTGCTTGGTGATAGTGGATGATTATTCAAGATACACTTGGGTATACTTCTTCAAGAGGAAGAGTGAGACCCAACAAACCGTCATCGACTTTGCAAATGAAGCTCAACGTCAACACGATGCAAAGATCTTGACAATAAGAAGTGACAACGGCACCGAGTTCAAGAACTACACCTTAGATGAGTTTCTTAGTGATGAAGGGATCAAGCATCAATATTCTGCACCATATACCCCTCAACAAAATGGTGTTGCGGAGAGGAAGAACCGGACGTTGATGGATGCGGCAAGGACCATGATGGCGGAGTTCAAGTCTCCATACAACTTCTGGGCCGAAGCCATCAACACAGCTTGTCATGCATCCAATCGGCTCTATCTCCGCAAAGGCTTGAACAAGACTCCGTATGAGATACTCACCGGGAACAAGCCCAATCTCAAGTACTTCCGGGTGTTCGGGTGTAAGTGTTTCATTCTCAAGAAAGGTGTTCGTTTGTCTAAATTCGAAGCTAGAGCTCATGAGGGCATATTTGTTGGTTATGCTACAAACTCTCATGCTTACCGTGTCCTCAACAAGTCCAACGGACTCATTGAGGAGACGTGTAACATAGAGTTTGATGAAAATAACGGCTCCCAAGTGGAGCAAAGTGGTACTTGTGATGTAGGTGATGAAATTCCTTCCCAATCCATAAGAAGAATGTGTATTGGTCATATCCTACCCATTGAGGAACCCCTTGTGGCCGAAGGAGAAGGACAATGCTCCACTCAAGTGGAGCCATCACTTCCCCAAGACCCACACGCTTCTGAAGAACAAAGTGAAGGCCCTCACTCTCTTGAACAAGACCAAGGGCAAGATCAACCTCAAGATGGTGGTGAACCTCTAAATGATGCCGAAGGTCAAGTTCTCCTCCTCGAGCAAGTTCAAGATCATGAGCAAGCTCAAGACGACGCTCAAGATGATCAAGTTAACCTTCCTCCTTCCACACCCGAGGAGGAATTAGAGCGTCGTGCTGCGAAGATTGCTTCCAAACTCACCACACAAGGCCATCTCATGGAAAACGTGGTTGGAAGCCTACGAAAGGGGGTAAGCACTCGTAGACAATTAGCTAACTATTGTGAACATCATGCGTTTGTCTCTTGTGTTGAACCCCAAAAGGTCTATGAGGCGCTCGAAGACTCGGATTGGCTCAATGCCATGCATGAAGAACTCAACAACTTCGAATACAACAAGGTCTGGAGATTGGTGCCAAGACCTTCGGGGAACCACAACGTCATTGGAACAAAGTGGATCTTCAAGAACAAGCAAGATGCTCATGGGAACATCATTCGCAACAAGGCAAGATTGGTAGCACAAGGCTACTCCCAAGTCGAGGGTATCGACTCCGGTGAAACCTTTGCTCTAGTTGCTCGTCTTGAATCCATTCGTTTGTTGATTGCTTATGCTTCCCATCACAACTTTAAGTTGCAACAAATGGATGTGAAAAGTGCTTTTCTTAATGGTCCCATTAATGAGTTGGTTTATGTCAAGCAACCCCCCGGGTTCGAGGACCCCTACTTCCTGGATCATGTGTATCAACTCGATAAGGCACTCTATGGCCTTAAACAAGCCCCACGTGCGTGGTATGACCACCTTACCGAGTTGTTACAAGATCGTGGATTTGAAGTAGGACAAATCGATCCCACTCTTTTTACTAAGAAGGTCAAAGGGGAGTTGTTTGTATGCCAACTATATGTTGATGATATTATCTTTGGCTCTCCTAACAAAGCTTTCAATGAGGAATTTGCCGCTCTCATGACCTCCAAGTTCAAGATGTCTTCGATGGGAGAGTTGAAGTTCTTCCTTGGCTTTGAGATCAAACAAAGAAGAGAAGGAACCTTCATCAATCAAGCCAAATACACTCAAGACATGCTTAAAAGATTCAAGCTAAGTGATGTCAAGCCGGCTTCTACATCAATGCCTACCAAGTGCCAACTTGACATCGATCCCAATGGTAAAGCGGTGGATCAAAAGGTATATCGCTCCATGATTGGCTCCTTGCTTTACCTTTGTGCATCTAGACCGGATATCATGTTGAGTGTGGGGATGTGTGCACGGTTTCAAGCCGCACCAAAGGAAAGTCACTATGTGGCAGTCAAGAGAATCTTTCAATATTTGGCTCATACCCCAAACTTTGGCTTATGGTACCCAAGAGGAGCAAATTTCAAGCTTGAAGGTTTCACGGATTCCGATTGGGCGGGGGACAAAGTGGATAGGAAGTCCACTTCCGGAGGGTTCCAATTTCTTGGTTGCTCTTTGGTAAGTTGGTCTTCCAAGAAGCAAAGTTGTGTGTCTCTCTCGTCCACCGAAGCGGAGTATGTGGCGGCCGGTAGTTGTTGTGCTCAACTCCTATGGATGAGGCAAACTTTAAAGGAGTACGGTGTCATTTGTGACAAAGTGCCTCTTTGGTGTGATAATGAAAGTGCCATCAAGATCTCTCTCAACCCGGTACAACACTTCAAGATGAAGCACATTGAGATTCGGTATCACTTCATCCGGGATCACATTAGGCGAGGGGAGATCGAGCTCAAGTATGTCAACTCTCAGGATAACCTTGCAGATATTTTCACGAAGCCCTTGGATGAAGCAAGATTTCGCGAGTTAAGGCATGAGCTAAATATCATTGATTTGAGCAATGTGACTTGAACCCGTACACCCCCCACCACACTCAACGTGTTGTCTAGTTTAGGTGTAGGCATGGACATAGGGGAAGTGTTGTTCTCTCAATGAACTCCCCCTCCCCCCATTATGCATAAATCGATCACCTCTTTCACATTAGCCATTTTTAATGGTACTTGTGCTTCAAAGACGAGTTTTGGTCATGGGCCCAAGGATAATTCTTCGCGGTGCCATACCATCCAACTCAAACATAGGTGGCTTCAGCCACTGCCCTCTCTCCTCGAGAGGCTTTGTCGCTTGGTGGTTTCTTGTTGTCTTTTGCCTTTGGTTTGTGCGTGTTCTTGTGGTTTCTTGTGTGTGAAAAGTTTCCGTGCAAAGGCTTTGTTTTTCTCGTGTTGAAACTTGCGGTGACTTGAGCTCACGGTACTACCGCGGCCAGCTACAGTTCTACCGCAGCCAGCCACGGTACTACCGCTTGCGGGAGCATGGTACTACCGTGACCACGCGGCAGTAATTTTTTACTGCCGCCTGGTTGAGCGGTACTACCGCGTCAGCGCGGTACTTCCGCCCGAGCGATACTACCGCGATGATACGCGGTACTACCACACCGGTTCGAGCGCGTGGGGATAAGGACGGGCAGGGGGAGTTTAACTTCCCATACCCATTCGCTGTCTTCTCTCTCCACGTCTCCTCCTTCTCTCCCTCGCTCAAGAACGGAGCCGGCGTTCGTCGCCGGATCTCCTCCACCGGCTGCCCTCCCGTGATTCCGACCGGTGGGATCATTCCCCACCACGTGCTCTTGCTATGGACCAAGGTTTTTCCCCCACTCCCTCTCCGTGTTGCTTGCGTTTGGTGTGTTTAGGTTTTGGGGGAGGCATGTGTGTTCTTGAGATTCTTAGTTTAATCTCTACAAGAGTAGGATGATGGAGCGTGGTATTGCATAGGATTTATACTTGTATTGTTGTCTTGCGCTAGATCGGATCACCGTAGCACCACCATTGTTTCGCGGTTCCTTTTCAGATTCAAACCGCCGGTTGGATCTGACGCGACGCGGTACTACCGCCCGTCTGGGGCGGTACTACCGCTTGCACGGTACTACCGCCCTTCGGGAGCGGTACTACCGCGCTCTGTGCGGTACTAAAACTTTACTTCCGCTCTAACCACGGTACTACCGTGACCTCGCACGGTACTACCGCGTTTGGAGCAGTACTAATAGTTTAGTACCGCAAGCAGTGGCAGTTCTACCGTGGCTCACATCTATCGCATGCCAACTTTCTCGTATGCCTTCTATGTGTTTCTTGTGCTTTTTCATGGCCTTTGCATTGATCTTTTCGCGTCTTTGGTGTTTTGCGTGTGTGTCTCAGGTGGTGGCTCTCGCCGGTCCAACCCCAGTCGTGACACTGGCTCCAAACGTCTGCGCAACCCAGGTGAAGTACCAGAGGGCTCATCTGCCTCCAAGCGCAATGTCAAGCACTCAGCTAGCAAGCACAAGGAGCCCGCTAAGGGCATGGATGAGATAGCCCAAGCTGGTTATATCCGTCTCAGGCAGCTTCACCCTTATGTGCACCCGCGTGCCACTTTTAGAGGTTGTGAGCTGTTCTGGAACAAGCAACAGACCAACATCTATCTGGATGTCATCAAGAACAAGCAGAATACCTATGTGGAGGTGAAGTGGATTGATATGCATCACATGAGGAAGGACAAGTTTCGTGACTACTTTGGAGAGGCTCTGGACTTGGTGGAGCAGTTTGGCATTGAGCATGTGATAACCTTCCACCTCAACTATGACCCTGAGCTTATCTGTCAGTTCTTTGCCTCAGTCTACTTTCACTCCGATGAGGAACAGAGGATGACCTGGATGACCAATGGCCGTAAGCTGTCTGCAACCTGGAAGGAGTTCATGGATCTCCTCCAGGTTCCTGATGATGGGCTCGACTCTCCAGTGGGTGTTCGCCCCCATGCCAATGCTGATTCTGCCAGCAAGGACAGACTTGCCCCATTCATGGTTGAGAAGGCACTCGCCAATGGCAAGACAACTTTGGTGCTCAACCCTTTCCTGGATATCATGTATCGCATCTTCCGCAACTCCTTGTTCCCTCGCATCGGTGACAAAGACAAGGTTCATGCCTATATGGTGGACATGATGCTCATCTGTGAGGATGCTCGTTTGTCTCAGTCTCAGCCACTTGATGTCTCACACATCATGTGGTGTGAGCTCCGGTTTGTAGTGTTCAACCGCAAGGTGCCTATCTATGGACCCTATCTATTTCTGCTGATTTCGAAGACTTGGGAGAAGATGTTCCCTGAGGAGGAGTTTCTTGCTCCAGACTGGGTTCGCCATGAGCCCATCTGCCTGCGTATCAAATCCAACTGGGCCAACACCACTACTCGTGCCGAGGCGACTGCTGCTAGGGCTGCTGTTGATGAGGAGGATGCTGGCGCCGAGGATGTTGCTGAGGGCCGTGCTGCTAGGCCTTCCCAGAGTGCCTCTATGCCATCATGGGCCAAGAAGCTGAAGGACAAGATGAAGACTCTTTTCTGCATGCAAGCCAAGGGGCAGTACAGGACTCACGTGGCGTCCAAGGAGAGTCGTCGCCGGGACAACAAGATCTTGCAGCTCTATGGTGAGGCAGTGTCTGGCGGGTCTGAGGAGCACATCACTCCTGAGGCCGAGTGGATGGAGAAGCAGGGCTACAGGTGGACTGAGACTGAGGAGGATGTCAAGGAGACCATCCCTGCTGCCGAGGAGACCGACGGAGAGGGTTGGGACGAGTTCTCTGCTTGAGCCACCTCTTGTGTGTAGGTGTCCTCTCTGCCTTTTTGGCGTCTCGATGCCAAAGGGGGAGAGAGTGTAGGGATTTGCGAGTGTGTCGTGTGTTTGCTGCTTTCTTGTTTGTGTCGTGTGTTTGCTGCTTTCTCGTTTGAACCTCGGTAGCTTTACTTCGTATGGTGTAAGACATATGCACTCTATCTATCCTAGCGAGCTTGTGTTATATTGTTATATTTATGCTTTGCTATACTTATTATCATGCCTTGATCTCTAAAACATAGGGGGAGTGTTGATCCTAGTCTGTGTGCTATGCAGTCCAAAGCATTCATCTAAAGTGCACACATCTAGGGGGAGCCCGTCTATATTTTAGAGAGGTGGGGTTTGCCCCTGCTCTAAATTATCTTATCTATATGCAAATCCCGTGTTGTCATCAATCCACCAAAAAGGGGGAGATTGTAAGGGCATATTTATCCCTCAAGTGTTTTGGTGATTGATGACAATGCATTTGCGGACTAATCGTGTGCCTTGAGTTTCTCAGGTTATTCATCTCTAGGCACGAGACGATTCGGTGCCCCTCAGAGACTATTGAAGTCGGTGTTGTTCTATGTTTCTCTTTGGTGGATTTGAGTCGTAGGAGAGCCGTACTATTAAGAGGGGGTCCGCGTCGAAAAGGTTTGGGTGGAATCAACACGTACACTTGTTCCTCCTTTCCCTGCATTTTGGAGCTTCCCTTTGTTATCTTGGTTGTGCGGAAATCTGACGACTACTGCTGTGCTTGTGGTAGTACCGCAAGTACACGCGGTAGTACCGCTGTGTGTCACGGTAGTACCGCTTATCTGGAGCGGTAGTACCGCGGCTCCCAGGCCTTGAGCCGCTCCGGTGCGGTAGTAGGGGCGGATGTAATTTTTTACATCCGCGCCCTCAACGGTAGTACCGCTCGTCCAGCGCGGTAGTACCGCGGAGGCCCACGGTAGTACCGCTCCCTAGGAGTCGTAGTACCGTGGCCCTCCTACCTAGTACCGCAGTGTCGTGGTAGTAGGCGCGGATGTAATTTTTTACATCCGCGCTCGCACGGTAGTACCGCGCCTCGCGAGCGGTAGTACCGCGTCGGATTTTTGTACCACCTCTGTTTCAGCGGAAGTAGGCACGGATGTAATTTATTTCATCCGCGTCCTTCCCAGGCCGTGACTTTCCTGCCTTGCGGTAGTACCGCAGGTGGGTGCGGTAGTACCGCGCAAGCGGTAGTACTGCCCCCTTGTCAGGCTAGTTCCGGCCTGTGTTGCTGTCGCGGTAGTACTGTGGTTAGCCACGGTAGTACCGCACAGCCTCGCGGTAGTACCGCGCCCCTAGAGCAGTAGTACCGTGTGTCGCGGGCTGAACATGTGGATAACGGTTGGATTTTTTCCACGACTATATAAGGGGTGTCTTCTACCTCTAGTTGACTACCTCTTCCACCTCTAAGCTCCATTGTTGCTCCAAGCTCCATTTTCATTCGATCTCTCTCCCTAGCTAATCAAACTTGTTGATTTGCTCGGGATTGGGTGACAAGTGCCCGATCTACACTTCCACCACAGGATATTTGATTCCCCTCACTTATCCCTAGCGGATCTTGTTACTCTTGGGTGTTGAGCACCCTAGACGGTTGAGGTCACCTCGAAGCCATACTCCATTGTGGTGAAGCTTCGCGGTATTGTTGGGAGCCTCCAAGTGTTGTGGAGATTGCCCCAATCTTGTTTGTAAAGGTCCGGTTGCCGCCTTCAAGGGCTCCAATAGTGGAATCACGACATCTCGCATTGTGTGAGGCATGAGGAGATTACGGTGGCCCTAGTGGCTTCTTGGGGAGCATTGTGCCTCCACACCGCTCTAACGGAGACGTACTTCCCCTTAAAAGGAAGGAACTTCGGTAACACATCCTCGTCTCCCCCGGCTCCACTCTTGGTTATCTTGTCCCTTTACTTTTGCAAGCTTACTTGTGCTATATCCATTGCTTGCTTGTGTGCTTATTGTCTTTGCATCATATAGGTTGTCCACGTAGTTGCACATCTAGACAACCTATTTCATTGCAAGTTTTAAATTGTTAAAGAAAAGTCTAAAAAGTGTTAGTTGCCTATTCACCCCCCCTCTAGTCAACCATATCGATCCTTTCAATAAGCCTTCATCATGTCAATCTTGAGAGCAAAGAAAGGTTTCTTCACCCGTTGCCTTCTGATCGTGTGCAAGCATTCGTAAGCAATCAAAGTATTGTCGGTGATTAATCTGCCCGGCACAAAAGCACTCTGACACTCTAAAACCACAACCGGTAGGAGAAGCTTCAACCGATTGGCCAGAACCTTGGAAGCAATCTTATAAAGCACATTGCAGAGGTTGATTGGACGGAAGTTCTTCAAGTGTTTGGGTCGAGAAGTTTTGGGGATTAAAACAATGACAGAGTCACAAAAGCCCTCAGGGATGGGCCTCCCTTCAAGGAAACCACGCATGGCCTGGCATATGTCTTCCCCAAGAAAACTCCAATGTGTTTGATAGAACTGAGCCGGAAAACCGTCAGGACCCGGCGCCTTCGTCGGGCCCATCTGAAACAAAGCGGTTTTGATCTCCTCATTAGAGTACGGCTTGCAGAGATCCTCATTCATCTCCGGCGTGATCTTAGGATTAATGGCATCAATGACCTTGTCCGCAGTTTGGCAAGGTTCAGAGGTAAAGAGTTTACATAGAAGTCTTGAACCAGGCCCTTGATTTCCCCCTAGGAATTGCAGCAGGAGCCATCTCCACGGATCAACGAGTGTATCCTGTTCGTCCGCCTACGAGCAGTCACCCTAGCATGAAAGAAATCCGTGTTGCGATCGCCCGCTTGCAGCCAATCAATCCGGGATCGTTGACGTGCCATAATTTCCTCACGTTCAAAAAGCTCGCACAGTTGTCCCTCGATCGACCGTTCCTCCGCCAGCAGAGCAGGAGTTGGAGGCGACGACCTAATAGAAGCCAAGCGTCGCTCCAGCTTCCCAATTTTCCTTCTGATGCAACCAAAGGCCTCTTTGCTCCATGATCGTAAAGAGCCAGCG
Source organism: Triticum aestivum (assembly GCF_018294505.1). Classification (NCBI taxonomy): domain Eukaryota; kingdom Viridiplantae; phylum Streptophyta; class Magnoliopsida; order Poales; family Poaceae; genus Triticum; species Triticum aestivum. The sequence continues at coordinate 170,361,891 of NC_057813.1, forward strand.
ACATGTTTCAGATTAGACCAGGTGGATTCCAAGGACGGGCAGCCCGCCCGACCGTCAGACCAAGCTTGTTCCACAGTCCCCTTGTAGTCGTCGGCCCTCAGCCACATAGCCTCAAATTTGAAACTTTGCTGGACAGGAGATATCCGATTCTGACGATCGCTGCAAACTAAAGAAACCAACACAGGGTAGTGATCAGAAGAAGTTGCAATAAGATTCTCTACCCCACAGTCATCAAACAAACTCGTGAAAGCACCATTTGCAACAGCACGGTCCAGCCGACACTTGACATGACAGCCCGACTCTTGTTTGTTGCACCAAGTAAACCTCGGTCCAGAGTATCCCAAGTCCGTTAGACAGCAAACACTCTCTGAAAGCTTGAATCTGAGACTCGGACCGGTCCCTATGACCACAATGTTCGTCTTGAGCAAGCACCTCATTGAAGTCACCACAACATAGCCACGGTGGCACGGTCCATCCCACATAGGTTGCAGGCGACGAAGGAGCTCCCAGAATTGAGGTCGATCTTCTCTCAGACCTTTCAGCAATGTCCGTTCAGTAGAAGAAGATGTTCCTATCGACTACGAAAGCGTTTGCAGCGATTTCATCAATCCCAAAATGATGTGTAGCCTCTGTCTCTCAAAGATGCTCGTAGGGATGGAGCGTGTGTACGTGTGTTCATAAGATGTGAGGGTATGTGCTTATACATGAGTGTCTGCGTCTACCAGGCCCAGCCAACCTCGGCATTTTTGGCTGATCTTCGCTCGTGCTAGATCGGACGAGTAGCCTGATATTAATCCTACGGCCACCGACTGGTCCGATAGGAAGCACAGGTCACTAATCCGATCCGTAGCGCTTCCGTATCTACCGTTGGATCACCGGAGCAACCGAGCGGAAGGGACGGGGTTCTGTCTCGCCGAGCGTCGACGCGATGGAGGCGGAGGCGGCGGCGCTTTCGCAACTGCAGCTGCAGCTCCTTGCCCTCGTCTCCGATCTCCGGCTCACCCGCGTGAGTCACCGAGCCACCTTCTAGTCCTTCCAGAGCCCCCCAGGCCCTAACTCTCCCCTCCTCTTCCTCCCGTTCGCAGGAGCGGGAGCGGGCCGCGCGGGAGGAGCTCCACGCATCCAGCGAGGTCTGCCGCCCACAGATTCGATTGGTGTTGGACCTCTTAGGGCTTTGTGGTGGTTCTGGGAGGGATGCTTTTCTAACGCGATTTTGGGTGGGAACGGGATGAATTGTGCAGAGGTGGAAGGCGGCGGAGGAGGAGCGCAGGAGGGAGGCTCGGGAGCTGCGAGCGGAGTCGGCGGCGCGGGACGACGCGCTGCAAAGGCTCGAGTCCAGGGTTCGTGCCCCTTTGCCCCCATTATCTCCCGTTTGGCCCATCCAGTAGAGATTATCCTGTTTACTGCACTGTTGTTGTGTTTGGGGCCATTTAAACCATACATATCATCACAAAATTTGATCTGAGGAGTACTGAGTAGACATAAGCAACACTATTCTTGAATGCCCATGATGCAATCGCCGGTAGTGAATTCTCGAATCCTCCCCTTGTGGGCGATTATTGCCTGTCAGACTGGGAGTCATTGCAATTTTTGTTTTTTTTTTGCTCTACAGGTGAAGTGCCTTGAAAATGAAAATGAGTTGCTGGAAAGAAACGAAAAGGATTTGAAAGAAAACATAGAGAGACTGCTTCAATCAAGGGAGGCATTCATGAGACAGTACGAGGCATGCGTCGACCTTAATATTTGCCCCTTCTTTTGGGCTGTTGTTACTGCTAAGTTAAATTTGCTGCATTGTATACTCTCAGTATAAAACTTCGCTGAACTTAAAGTCTGTGTAATACTGGTCACATGTTCATGCAAGGCTTCATCCATATATTTATCTTAAGATTTCTTTTACCAACATCATGTATATGGATAACTTCTAGAAGTGGAAGATGATAGATGTACCACTTGCTTTCATTTTATTTAGCAGCTGTCATATGCTCTTCTGTACACTGCAGTAATCTCCTTACAGATTTGTATTGTGCACATACTTCTATAAATCTAATACCATTTCAATTTGTGGATGCCACATTACTTTTGCATGCATGAAGAATGTTGGCTTGAAATCTGAACTGTTTATGGAAGCAGTCTGATGTTTGGCTCACGATACTATGTTTGATAGGCAGGACTCTGCTTGTTCTCTGCAATGGACCATCCAGATGAGGGATAAACAGATTACCGTAATTTCAGAAAAGCTGAATTCCCATCTGGCTTTGTTTAATTCAGTAGGAAAGGAAGTTGCTGCGGTAAAACAAATACTAGGTGACGTGGAATGCCTAGTTGGTGAGAAGGAAAATGTAGGTATGAGCGCATTATCCTAATATTGTTTGACCAATCAGTTCCATTGCTGATGTAATATTAATAATGTCCTTTACATTACTATTTCAGTCTCTGATTTGAAGTGTAAGGTCCAAAGGATTTCTGTACTCGAGAAAGATTTTGTTGGTATGGTTGCTTCTTGTAATATGGCTTCATTAGTTTCAGAATGTTATCTTACGGTGATAATGGTTATCATGTATATGAAGAATCTTTGTGTAATCTGGTCTCATTCTGGTGTTTCATTTATGTAGAGAAACTTAGTTTCTTGGGAGATAAAATTTCTAGTTACCAGCTCGAACTTCGAAATAGGGCGAGGATCATATATGGATTGAAGGAGCAACTTGACGCTGAGAAGCTTAAAAACAATTTTCATCCCCAGCTAGAAGAAATATCCATACTAAGTTGAAAGCATTGCACATATTCATTCTTAATTTCTATGGATCTTGTCATGTTTGTTGCTTTTCCATTAACGTTGTTACCTTAAGAAATCTCTGCTGGTGAAGGATGAAATTATCGAGAGGTTGATTTCAGATAAGCAGGTTGTTCAGTTAAGATGTTCATAGTTTTCCGATTGTCTCTGGAACTCCAAAATCTCAAATTAATCTAGTCTGTTCTTTATACAGGAAATGCTTGTGGAGCTTCATAACATGGAAACTGCTCTACAGAAATTTCAAGACATATTCAGCAGGCTTGGGCATGAGGTAAGACACGAATGCCATTACTCATTTATGCATTTCTTGTAATCAGTCTTGCAATTCTTAGCTATTTCTCCTAACTATCTAATAGGAAATAAAAAGTTCTCTGCCAGTTTCTGAAAGTCAGGATTGTAAAGTAAATAGCATTCCAGGTAGTCAAGTTGATCTGCCTAATGAGGATAGGATGATACCCATAATTGATGAAACAGGTAAATCTTTAATTTTAACGATCTCCCTGTTACACTGATCATACAAGTTTGTCTTGACACATTTTCATAAGATACTAAGGACATCTTGGAATATAGTCCCTCCTATCCAAAATACGTGAAGTTCTAGGTTTGTCCTAAGTCAAACTTCTTTTAGTTTGACCATGTATATAGAAAAATATATTAACATCTACAACGTCCAATATATATTATGAAAATATATTTTATGTTTAATCTAATGAAACTAATTTGATGTTGTAGACGTTGGTATATTTTTCAGTAGACTTGGTCAAACTTAAAGATGTTTGACTTAGGACAAACCTAGATATTCGAGTTTTTTTCCTCAAGGGAGTACTCATCTGTGAATTGAAATGTTATGTTCTTTCTGGCAATTCTGCACTTCCTTTCTGCCAAGTGTCAAGTTCTAATCATAGTCCATGAAGTTGCAGACTACAGTCCGTTGTTTCCAACCACATAGAAATTTCATCCTTGGATAGTAAACATCATAGATAATTTATCAAGTCATACATCTGCCGCTGCTCATTGACGTTTGAAGTGTCCATGGCATGCTTCATTTATGAAATATGAATGCTGTCAAATCACGTGCTTTTTAATCTCTTCTACAGCCAATGTAAATGTAGAATGTAAATCGGGAATTGACACTGGCAGCAATCAAGTACAAAGCCCACCGTCTCTTAAGGTAAGTAGCCGTTTGATTCTGTTGATTCTCTAGCACTGTGCAATCTTGCTCTAGTTCTACACCCACATCGATAAAGCCACTTATCTCTTGTATGATGCAGCATTATGCCTTGCCATGTTCAGAACCTGTAACTGCAAATGTTGAAAAACCTGAGTGCCCTCCTGAATCCGAAGACATTGAGATGGTATGATGAGCGTACAGGCGTACACTCCATGTTTTCGTGTGCTATTCAACTACGCCCTTATCCATTCAGGAGAATAAGGAGAATAAGCCTTTTTTTTCTTTGTATTACTATTTCCTCCGCTTATAATGGATAACATTTGCTACCGATGGAGGAATTGCTTCTTATTTCCAATTTAGATAATTGGGTTTGTTGTATTAAAACTTATGCTGGTTCACTTCACTTGCTGTTTACAGGGCAATTCATCTCCCGAACAGCAAACACATTCTGCAAATCCAGACCCTGAGATAGAAAATCAGTCCTGAGCACGATCAGTTCCAGAGGGACACCACGACTACAATGTACAAAGCTGCCAATTGCCTATATCCAGCGTCGCAGCTCATGACTTGTGCTCATAGTTGAGTGCTTGCTTGTGCACGATGCTAGTTAGACACAAAAGATGGGGTGGATGGAGCGAGATATTTTTTTTTTCATAATCCATCTTTTAAAGTTGTTGTTGTCACACTTCTCTGTGATTTCTATTTTTCCGGAGAAAACTCCTAGAGCTCTTTCCTTTTAAGCATACAAAATCTCAGATATCTGTATCCCTCCTTGTCCGTCATGGCCAGCGTAACTGGGCTGCTGCTCCAGAAATCGAGCTCGGCATGTTCTCGTGAACCATGCTGTGGCTCCACCTTATGAGTCCTTCATGCCCAACGTAATTGGTCTGCTGCTCTGGAAACCAACCTCGGCACGTTCAGGTGAACCAGACCGTTGCTCCGATGATACATTGATAAATTTATTAATAGCACCCTCTTGGATCCGTTTGCACTGCCGTGTGGGCTACATCAAGGTGACCCCCTCTCTCTGTTTTTTGTTTCTATTTATTGTTGATGCTGTCTTGGCACGGTTGAAGGATGGCGAAGGAAAACGAAATTTTAGCGTGCCGAAAATTCCGTGGTATATCCCACTTACTGTTTGCAGATGATACTTTGCTAATCTTTAAGGCAGATGCACATAATGCTAATGAGGTCCATCAGGACTTGTGAGAGTGCCACTGTAGCTTATTAATCCCGCCAAGTGCAGCATGATGTTTGGGAAAGCGTATCCAGGAAACAACCAGGAGAGTATATGTCTCCTATGTGGTACGGTACGATGGCTTCCATGTGATGTGCAGATACCCATGTGCCAAGGAGCTATGGCGTGCTATGTCCACATAGTGGTCTCTCCTAGACATCGACGACGTACGCAACATGAGGCCAGAGTAGCTCTTTGGCGTGTCGGAGCCCCTTTCAGGAATGACTGGCAGGGTGGTGCTCATGACCTTTTGGCTTTCTTGGCGTGTTTATAACGAGATCACACACGAAAAGGGGATGCCACCCATGGTCCATGGAGGCCTCCTTCAGATTCTTGCAAAGCCACGTCTCGTCGCTGTTATGTATTGTATCAAAGATTATCCTCAAGGGAATATGGAGAAGGGGAAGACGGCGATCAGGACGCCATCTATTCAAGGGACGCCCATTCCTCATGCTTCGACAAACAGGAATGTGGGGGAGCAGTGCTGGAGCATGCCACCAGAGGGCTGGGTGAAGTTTAACTCAGATGGCAGGTTTGTTCACCAACAGGACAGGCTGGGTGCAATATGATTTACGGGACTATGAGGGCACGGTTTTATTGACTGCGTGCGTGGAGTTGCACTCTTGTGATAGGCTCAGCTAGAAGCATGTAGAGAAGGATTAGAACTGGCACTACACAGAAGTCGATCAGATGCCCATTGTAGTTGAGATGGATTGCTTCAAGGCAGTCTCAGTGATCAGGTATCAGGGCGAGACAGGGCGACCGCTTCAGGTATATGGTAGTCATGCGAGAGGTTCAATCAATGATGGATGATAAAAGGGGGCTTGTCTTAAGCTTAGTTAGTCGCACACATAATAAGGTTAGTCATAGACTTGCAACTTATGGCTGAAGCACGCCACACATGGCGGTGTGGCTGGCAAAAACAACAACAACAACAAAGCCTTTAGTCCCAAACAAGTTGGGGTAGGCTAGAGGTGAAACCCATAAGATCTCGCAACCAACTCATGGCTCTGGCACATGGATAGCAAGCTTCCACGCACCCCTGTCCATAGCTAGTTCTTTGTCGATACTCCAATCCTTCAGGTCTCTCTTAACGGACTCCTCCCATGTCAAAATCGGTCGACCCCGCCCTCTCTTGACATTCTCCGCACGCTTTAGCCGTCCGCTATGCACTGGAGCTTCTGGAGGCCTGCGCTGAATATACCCAAGCCATCTCAAACGATGTTGGACAAGCTTCTCCTCAATTGGTGCTACCCCAACTCTATCTTGTATATCATCATTCCAGACTCGATTCTTCCTCGTGTGGCCACACATCCATCTCAACATACGCATCTCCGCCACACCTAACTGTTGAACATGTCGCCTTTTAGTCGGCCAACACTCCGCGCCATACAACATTGCGGGTCGAACCGCCGTCCTGTAGAACTTGTCTTTTAGCTTTTGTGGCACTCTCTTGTCACAGAGAATGCCAGAAGCTTGGCGCCACTTCATCCATCCAGCTTTGATTCGATGGTTCACATCTTCATCAATACCCCCATCCTCCTGCAACATTGACCCCAAATACCGAAAGATGTCCTTCCGAGGTACCACCTGGCCATCAAGGCTAACCTCCTCCTCCTCACAGCTAGTAGTACTGAAACCGCACATCATGTACTCGGTTTTAGTTCTACTAAGCCTAAACCCTTTCGATTCCAAGGTTTGTCTCCATAACTCTAACTTCCTATTTACCCCCGTCCGACTATCGTCAACTAGCACCACATCATCCGCAAAGAGCATACACCATGGGATATCTCCTTGTATATCCCTTGTGACCTCATCCATCACCAATGCAAAAAGATAAGGGTTCAAAGCTGACCCCACATGGCGGTGTGGCTGGGTTCTGTGGAAATTATGGAAGCGTTTGAAAGAACGAGTCTAATTTCTCGTATTCGTCACCCCAATCGGATTGAACAACTAGAATCTTGCTGTCAAATTGTCATTCAACAAGTGCTTGATAGTTTTTGAAAACTTGAAAAACATCGAATCATTTCTTAAGAAGATATATCCAAGTAAATATGCTATAATCGTCTATGAAACTGATGTAGTAAGTACGTCTACCAACGGAAGTAGGGGCAGGACTCCACACATTAGAAAAAATAAGTTGTAAAGGCTTGGCAGTAATACTAGTTGATATAGGATAGCGCAATTGATGAGACTTTGCGTTTTGACATTAATCACATATAGTTTCAAGACTACGCTCACCTACACAAGGGAGCCTATTATTCCTAAGCACTTGTCGAACAAATAGCAAAAGATGGATGCCCTAATCATGCATGCCACCATTTCGAAGAGAGTTTGATGACACCGCACACTTGTTTATTGAAACTTCTAAACTTGGGAATCAACGGATATAGCCCATGCACGGATCTACCTCAGTAGAGAATTTTCCTCGTGACCTGATCCTTGATTAAAAAGAAATAGGGATGAAATTATAGAAACACTTTGTTGTCAATAGCAATACGATGAATGGAAAAAAGATTTTTAGATGTGTTGGGACAATGCAAAATATTTCCGAGAAGAATATCATGGTGTGGGGTTTTGACAATTGAATGACCAACATGACATATCTCCATACCTTGACCATTGGCGTTGTGGACTTGATCTTGACCCCCGATATTTCTCTGCCATGGTGACCTTCTCAAGCTCATGAGTGTTGTGATCCGAGGAACCGGAGTCAACATACCAATTTGTATGTACACCATAGGAGCTGTCTGCGACAACTGCAACTTTCTTTCTTTGGAAATTGTTTTCAGCATAATGCCAATCACAATCCTTAGCAACGTGATTAGTTTTTTTACATATCTAGCATGTATTTTCATACTCTTCGTACCCTTGGAACACACCATCGCTGCGCCCCCAATTGTTGTTGTAGAAGGGGCACCGATTGTTGTAGTTGTTCGCCCCATCATTGTACTGGTTACCACCGCCGCCACCATACTGGCTGCCTCCACCACCACTGGCGTGGCTGTGGCCTCCATTGTAGTGGCCGCCGTCGCTACTGCCACCTCCGTCGTAGCTACCACCGCCGTTACACCTCTGCGCTGCCCTCCTCCTCCATATTTAGGAGGGCCACGGGAGGCCTGTCCGGGAGGACCACGACGACCCCGCGAGGCAGCCATGGCGGAAGATTTTAAGGATTCAGCCCCAGATCCATGGAACATCTCCATGCACTGGTTGAAGTTGGAGACTATGCTGAAGAGATCATCGGTGGAGAGAGGGTCGGTGCATACGTCTAGAGCTGAGACAATGGGTTGATATTCCATGTCCATCCCTCCGATGATGAAGGAGATGAGTTCATCCTCGGTGATCGGTTTTCCAGTCGTCGCTAGCTGACCAGCCAAGGATCACATGTACCCGAAGTATGCGCCAGCTGATTGAGAACCCTTCCGGGCATTTGTGAGGTTGGTGCAGATGTTGTTGACACGTGATCTGGATTTGGAGGAGAACATGCTGACTACGGCTGTCCATAGCGCATGAGATTGCTCATGGCAGGCAACTTGGATGAGAACTTCTCGGGAAAGATTGTTGAGGAGATAGGCTAGAACATGTTGATCTTCTCTGTGCCAAATTGTGTATGCTGGGTTTGTGATGGTTTGTTCTTCGCCCTTGGATTTTTTTGTGATAATAGTTTTTGGTGGCTCGGGAGTGGTTTTGTCTAGGTATCCGTACATGCCCGCAACTCTAATCTGCGATAGCACCTGAGCTTTCCATAGCACAAAGTTTGTCCGGGTAAGTTTCTTAGGGACTTAAGAAGTCAAGAGGGAGGAAGAAGATGAGGAGGACGCCGTGGCGGAAGGAAGGTGGTTTAGGCTAGATGTGATGGAGAGGAAGGGCTCTGCTACCATGTGGAATTGTGGAGTGTCTCAACTCTCCTGGTCGAGACTCACATGTTATATATTCATAGGATGGGGCTTATCCCATAAATGCATACATTTGATTGTTACAATTGTGCATAGCATATTGAGAGAAAGAGAGATACACGGAGGTTTACATGAGAGATTAAAGGAGATTTAAAGAAGAGAGTTACAATAATCAATACAAGCATCAACTCCTAATAAACCGTGTATGTTTAATCTTGATGTTTAACAGGTTCGGGTACAAGTGATATTGTAAGTCTCTCTGTAACGACATTCCACCCTAAGTTAATACAAGCTCCCTTTTTCCTGGCCAAAAAAGATGATCAACACTCTTAAGATACTAATTAGTTTCACCAACTTAATGAAACTTTGGTTAATTTTGTCAATGTTCAGTCCATCTGAAGTCTGAGTGAATTCTTTTGCGACATTTTTTCTAGGATGCCTATGTCTTGTGAGAAGTGTAGAATACAAAGCCACGATAGTAGTCCTACATGTATTCATGCTCTACAAGGCGATCTCTTTTATTTCTTCGAAAAGGGGAATGACCCCGGCCTTTGCATCATCATAATGCACACAACCATCTTTATTAAAAGAAAATAAATAGGTCTAAAATGTATGTAATATCAAATAAAACGACAAAAATAAAAAGAAAACACCACAAATGGTGGGTACAAACGAAACATTACATGACTTAACCACATAATCTATTAGTGACATGTCAGCCAAACCGGTTAAATAACGCTTGTGAAACCATCTCCAGATGGTTGCACCCAAAGACCATGAGCCTCCTGCCTCCCAGAGTCCCCACACTGAATGATGGCCACATATGGATCGATGTGGTGGCTCTGAAGATAACCTGCAAAAAGTTAATAGAGCGAGACCTGTTAAAAACACAGTCATTCCGGCAATTTCAAATTGCCCAAAGTAAGGCACAAACCCCTACACGGATATGGCTCTTAGGTATTTTGTTGATACCAACCAACCAGTTTCCAAACAAATTTGGTATACTTGTTGGGGGTGGTAAACTATGTGCGACATGAACCGTGCGCCAAATCAAAGTCACGAAAGGGCAGGAAATAAAAAGATGTTGAATTGTTTCATCCCTATCACAAAAACTAAGGATGCATACAACTAAGGATGAATGGGGGTGAATTTCACTTCCCCAACCTCTACACCAACTAAGGATGCATGCAACCATTAAACATGAGTACCAGGATTTTTATCTTGGTTAATAACCAAGCCCGATCCTCTGGGTAAATTGCATGAGTACCAGGAAAGGCTGGTCCTCAAGAAATCAAGACAATCTCTTAAACTCGAGAGTTAAAAAGACCTACCCTTTTCACAATATTTCAAATGCTGAAATTTATTGATGATATGTACCCCCTACACAGTGGAACCACGGCTTTCTTATCACCTACCAAAGTACTCTCAAAATCAAATCAGCTTTTGGAGGACTTTAGTATTTATACCACCATTGTCCTGCCTCTTTACAATTCTTTCATTCCACTATCACCCAACGCAGTGTCCACTAATATGTGTGAGATAATCGGGAGAGAAAGAGCATGCAGCTGTTGTAGACATGAAATCCTTGGAAAAATAATAGGAATAGAAGGCATCAGAAAGAAAGCTAGCGCTTGCAAAGTCATTTTACCTTCTTCACTGCAAAGATATACGCCTAGGGGAACCTCTTCAATCCTAGCTGGGTTGATTCCTGACCCATGAAGTCATGCAGTAACTCTACGGCCACGGTTGCAAATGTCTAGGCAATTGATTTGTAGTACAGGCTAGGCAGAAGCGCGAGGGAAGTAGAACGTCACAAATGCAATGGCCCGTCCTGGCTAAGGAGACTATAGTGCAACCCCACACCCATCTTGCATTCATAGACTATCACGGGTGTTGATTTTCTTAAGATTTGTGCTCGCTTTCTTTGTAGAATGACCCCTCACCTTAGTCATTTATCATAATCAATCCTGGCATTCTTGCATATAACACCCTTCACTTCATATTTGAATAGAGCATGCACAAAATAATTTTTTTTCTCAATACAGGCTTTCGTCCCGCTTTATATATAAAGCAATGAGCCCAAAAAGTACACGGCCAAAGATACAAAATGGTGAGGCAGCTCTCTTACAAAACCGATCCCAAAATAATCGGATCACGCAGAACGCACACGACTACGCTACGTGATCCTCCTTCCCAACTTTTGTGATGGTGATGCTGGCAGGTGGCGCCAGACTTACGGAGTCGAGGAAGTGATCCATCTATGCACCCTTGATGCGGGGTAGCACGATGACCTTCCATAGGAGGAAATTCGTCCTCGTCAACTTCTCTGATGGTGGTGGACCGAGGGGCACGCCGGTGCTAGTGTTGGATGAAGGAGTGAAGGTGGAAAAAGAAACTTTGGTGGTGAGGGCGCTCATGGTGTTAGCAACGGCAGAGTCGATGCACGGTCGTGGTTCCTCTCGGGATCTTAGGCTAGATTGATTTCTCTCGAAGGGATAGGCTAGATGCGATTGTTAGGAGCTAGGGGTTTGCCGGTTCTAGAGCGGAGATTATAGGGGAAGGATAGAGGAGGACGAGGGCGAGGGTGCAGCGGCCGGCGGCTGGGCGCCGTCCCTGCGCGTTGGAGGCGGCGGCTGTGGCAGGAAGGAGATGTCGCAAGGGAGGAGGAGGCTAGGGTTAGGTCTCCCGGCTCCCTAAGGAAGCCAAACAATTATGATTGCTTCTTTGCTTAACTTCAAACGAGTCCTTACATGAGTTTATATAATCTTCAAATACGATAACTAAGCTAATCCCCTAATAATGATAAGATAACTGAGCCAGGCCCCTAACTGCCTGGGCTGTAGTATATGCCGGTCATAACATCTCTTCCCGCCTGCACAAATAGCTCGTCCTCGAGCTGGAAGGCGGGGAAGCGCTTGCGAAACTCCTCGAGGTGATCAACGGGCGCCAAACACCTCCGCGTCAGCTGGGGCGGGCAGGTCGCCGAGCCCAGCGGCGTGGTGTCCTCCTCAACGTAGTCCGCAACCTCCAGGTAGAAGAGTCGTGGGTAGACGTGGTCGGGCACGTAGGGCTCGTCGCAGTTGAAGCACAACCCTTGGCAGCGACGCTCGAGTTGCTCGGCCGGGGTGAGCCGGCGGAACGGGCACGCCGCGGTCGCGGCGAGGGGTGCCGCCGAAGCCTGAGCAGGCCGACCCTGCGCGGGAACTTCCGGCCAGGGTGGCGGCCCAGCGGCCCGGGGCGGTGACGCTTGCTGGATGGCCACTGTGCGGCGCTCGAAAGCGCGGCGTAGTATATGGCCGTCTGGAGGTCCTGTGGCTCACGCATCTCCACTTTGATGCGGATGTGGTCCGGTAGGCCGCCGGCGAAGAGCTCAGCCCGCTGACAAGCCGAAACGCCGGGGGTGTGGCACGCCAGTGCCTGGAAGCGGTCGACGAAGTCTTGCACTGTGGTGAGGAACAGAAGGCGCCCAAGCTCCGCCAGATGGCTCTCGCATATAGGCGGACCGAAGCACAAGAGGCACATGTTGCGGAAACGTTCCCATGGTGGCATGCTGCCCTGGTCCTGCCTGAAGGCATAATACCATGTCTGGGCGGCGCCTCGTAGATGATAGGAGGCGATCCAGGTGCAGTCGGACGCGAGAGTGCACTGCCCCCTGAAAAATTGGTCACATTGGTTGAGCCAATTCAGGGGGTCGACGGTGCCATCGTAGGTTGGGAACTCCAGCTTGGAGAATCTTGGCGGTGGCTGGGCATGGACGACGGGCGGGTTTGTGCCATCCGCGCGGAACAACGAGGGCGACGCTGCCGAGTGTGTAGGCTGTAGAGTACCACCATGGAAAAGGGGCCCGTCCACACCATCATAGGGACTCGCGGCTCCCGAGGACCCGCCGAACTGCATGGTCGGGGGGCGGCGCCGGCGGTGACAACACATGCGACTGTCTTGAGGCCATCGTGTAGACCGGCTCGATGGACCCGACGAGCAAGGCCGGTAGCGGAGATAGCGATGGGGGGAAATGGACCTGGTGGATGGGCACCCCGGGCGCCGTCGACGGAAGGCTTGATCCCAAGATCGCCGGTGGCGGCGGCGGCTGCTGCTGCTGCGGTAGCGACATGATGGATGCGACAGTGGTCGCCGGTGGTGGCGGCTGCCACGGGAGCTGCTGCGGCCCCATGATGGTGGTGACGGGGGTGGGCGGATGCAACCCATAGTGCCCCACGAGGAAGGTGCGGATGCCCTGGACCGCCTGAGTCATGTCCCGGAGCGCCGCCGTCATCTCCTCCGGGGTGAGCACGGCGGGGGCGGGCACGGGTGGCGTCCAGGCGGCGGAGGAGACCGGCCCAGTCAGGGACGGAGTGCTGGCCGCGGTGGTCATCGGCGACGAAGAGGCGATCGGCTGTGGGAGGGAGGGGTGGGTGGTGGCACGGCCATGATCGACCCTGAAACACCTTTACAACTAGTATATATAACGGCTCTGATACCAAGGTGTTAGGAGTTAGGGTTCTGCCGGTTCTAGGGCGGAGATTGTAGGGGAAGGATGAAGGAGGACGAGGGCGAGGGCGCAGCGGCCGGCGGCTGGGCGCCGTCCCTGCGCGGTGGAGGCGGCGGCGGCTGTGGCAGGAAGGAGATGGCGTAAGGGAGGAGGAGGCTAGGGTTAGGTCTCCTTGCTCCCTAAGGAAGTCGAGCAATTATGATTGCTTCTTTCCTTAACTTCAAAAGAGTCCTTACATGAGTTTATATAATCTCCAAATACGATAACTTGGCTAATCTTCTAATAACGATAAGATAACTGGGCCAGGCCCCTAACTGCCTGGGCTGTAGTATATGCCGGTCATAACAGCGATCTTGTTGATATTTTGAGGAAGTAGCTCTGATTATGATGAAAGAATATGAGAAGCATGTAACCTGCCATAGTAGGTCGCGTGTGTACATATTGAACGAGGCAAAAGGCCAGTCGTGGCATACAAGTTGTGGACGGTCGCTAGGATGCGTCCATATACAGAGAACATCAAGTCCAGGATGTTTACAGGGAGATATAGATAGAAGGAGATCAAAGTTGTTTTAAACTGAACTCAATCTCTACTACTACTACTACGTACCTACTCCCTCCGTCCGGAAATACTTGTCTTCAAAATGGATAAAAGGGAATGTATGTAGACGTATTTTAGTTCTAGATATATCTTTTTTTATCCATTTTGATGACAAGTATTTCCGGACGGAGGGAGTATCTATCTAACATGAAGCATGCCACACACAACAGTATGGCTGGGTTCAGGTACAGATGAGATTGTAAGTCTCTGTATGAGCGAAATTTCACCCTAAGTTAATACAAGCTCCCTTTTCCCTGAAAATAAGATGATCGACACTCTTAAGATACTAATTAGTTTCACTGATTTAATGAAACTTTGGTTAATTTTGTTGATATTCGGTCAGTCTGAAGTCCAGTGAATTCTTTTGCGATATTTTTCTACAAGGCCAATGCCCCGCAAGAACCGTAGAACACAAAGCCACGATAGTAGTTCTACACATTTTCATGCTTTGTAAGGTGATCTCTTAAACTTGAGAGTTCAAAAGACTGATCCTTTTCACAATATTGTAAGCTCTGAAATTTATTGATGATACGTACCCCTTACACGGTGGAACCGCAACTTTATTATCACCTACCAAAGTACTCTCAAAATTAAATCAGCTTTTGGAGGACTTTAGTGTTTATACCACCGATATTAGGGCATGTACAATGGGAGCAGCACTTGGTGCTGCTCCAGTACATCCACGACAGCAAAAAAAATGAGTCCATCGTCCTTGACTCTAGCCACCCAACGGGAACCATCATCTATGGGACCTAGTGACGCATACAAAGGAGGATGAGTGCTTGTCCTTTTCTCGAGCAAGGACAGCATGAGCACAGCAAGCGGGGGTCATTTCGCTTGCTTTTTCTTCTTAATCTAGTTTTTGGCAGCGAGGAGACGAGTTCTTTTGCAGGAGTCCGCTTTCATCTGCAAGCAGCAGGTAGATGTGAGCTGGACTGTAGAATCCAACGTGGAGACCTGGGGCACCTGTCCAGCCTGGCCCGTTGGCCATGCCCTTATGCCTCTTTGCAATCCTTTCATTCCACTATCACCAACGCAGCGTTCACTAATAGGCGTGAGATAAGTTGGAGAGAAAGAGCATGCAGCTGCTGTAGACATAAAATCCTTGGAAACAGAACAGGAATAGAAGACATATGAAAGAAAGCCAGTGCTTGGAGAGTCCTTGTACTTTCTTCCCTGCAAAGTTATATGCCTAGGGGAACCTCTTCAATCCTAGCTGGCTTGATTCCCGAGTCCCGACCCATGAAGTCCTGGACTTACTCTACGTCCGCGGTTGCAAATTTCTAGGCAATCCATTTTGACTGGGTAGGCATAAGCGCGAGGGAAGAAGGACGTCACATATGCAATGATCAGTCCTGACTAAGGAGACTATAGTGCAAGCCCACACCCATCTTGGCATCCATGCACTATAACGGGCGTTGATTTTTTTAAGGCTTGTGCTCATTTTGTTTGCAGAATAACCCCTCTACCTATGTCATTTGTCATTAGTCAATCCTTCACTTTGTATCTGAACAGAGTATGCACAAAACAAAAAAAATCTCAGATCATGAAACGTTTTTATTTTCGTTCCAAATAAAAATGGGTAGCACATGATTCCTTTGTGTTCTACTACACGAACCATTTTCTTTTCTAGAGGTGGATCTATTACACGAACAATTCTTATTCCAAAACAACATAAACAAAATACATTAACATCAAATACGCACGACTACTTTTTTAGAAACAGAGGCATAAGCTTTGCCTCATCAATTAATTAAGAAGATAATCGAGGTTGTGTTACAAAAGACACCCTTCAACAAAAAGGTTACTCTCTCGGTATCATTTTCCATAATTTTTTGGCCCCCGTGGTGACCCAAAGCTTGGCCTCATTTCTTATTAGGCTAAACAAAATATGCGGAGGGGCGCTCTTGTGACAGAAGACATGAGAGTTTTGTCCGTTCCAAATCGTCTGACACACAAGCATTGTGAGAGATGCCATGGCTTTTCTATTTGGGATGTTCTTGGCGGAGAGGTTGATCCACCAATCATTCGCGGAGTGCTCCAAGTGCCATAAGGAGGCATCGATGAAGCCACATCTTAACTAAGTTCCAAAGCCGAATGGTGAACTGTCATTTCTAGAAGAGGCACACCTCAGATTCATTCCCCCTTCTGCAAAGACAGCAAATAGCACAATTTGTCCATCCACGTTTGACCAAGCGATCAACGGTCCAAACCCTATCTTCAAGCCAACCAAGGAAGGAACTTGACCTTGGAAATCTTCCAAACCGTATGCTCCTTATGGCACTTAGAAATCGTGCCTTGTAGGCAGAAGCTGTCGCGTAGTGGCATATGATTCACAACAACGTCATCCTCTGTGAGGTCATCGAGGTGGAAATCATGTTTAAGGGTCTAGAGGTCAACAAATTCAAGGATGTGAGTCTATGAGAAGTCAGAGAGGGGATTTGGTTTAGAAGATCCAATCATTCTCCTTAGGAGCCTCACACACCTTCCAAGTTTTCTTCATAGACACGGCGTGGATGAGCGGTCTCATTTGTATTGCGCCCATTAACCCAAGGCGAGTCCCAAAAAGGGATCTTTGTGCCGTCACCAACCGTGATGGTGGTGAGGCGTTAAAACAATTAGGTCCTCTTCATCACAAGGATTTCCCATGCCAATCCATAATGTTGTTGGTTATTTTCATTCATGCCAAGGTGTTCTTAATCTAAGTGCTCGAGCAAACATTGCGGTATTGAGGTCACCAAGGCCCCCATGCTCGAAATGTCGGCAAACGGTGTCCCAATTAACTTTGCATTTATCATCTGTTATCTTGTCCAAACCGGACCAAAGGAAGGCACACTCAACCTTGTTTGCATATTGGAGAGGGCACTCGTGGGGTGAGGGGGTGGTAAAATACACCGTTTGGGAGGTGAGTACCAAACTGGAAAGGGCGATGCGGCCAATGATAGTTATGTTGTTTCCCTCCCATGGTAAGCTTTGTCGCAATCTTGTCTTCTAGGAATTGGAAGTAAACTCTTTTGAGATGCCACATGGAAAGAGGGAGGCTCAAAACCTCATTGGGAGGAAGCCCTTGTAGCCGACAAACTTTCAAGGATAGGATCCAAGTTGATATGGTTGCACTGGATTGGGACAACCGAGCTCTTATGGATGTTCAAAAGTAGGTCCGTGACATCGCCAAAACTTTGAAGGATGCCAAACAGGTTCTCAATGCATGTCTTGATTGGTGCTAGAAACACGGAAAAGGATGCCAAAGAGGTTCCCTATACATGTCTTGATATTCGTCTTGAGTAAATGCCCTTGTATAGGGATCTTGGTCGATGACCATCATTCTCCATCTTGATATTATTTATTACTAGATCACTTTGTTCCATAAGAGTTGAAAAGTCGGGTCTTTTTCAAAAAACTTTAAGCATTGAAGTTTATCCACTAAATAAAGAGCTAAATATCCCCCTTGCACAACGGAGCAAAGTTTTAGCTCTCACCTACCAAAGTACCGAAACAAAAGCAACTTTTAGAGAACTTTAGTATTTATACCCTTCCTATCATGCCTCTCTTCAACCCTTTTAGTACACTATCATCCAATGAAGTGTCCACCAACAGATGTGAAGTAATTTGGAGAAGAAAGAGCATGCGTCCGACGTAGACATGAAATCCTTGGAAAGGAAGATGATCGGAATTGATGGCATCGGAAAGGAAGCTAGCGCTGCCTTCGTCTTTGCCCCTTTGGACTTCTTTTCACAGCTATCTATACGCTTTAGGCCTTGTTTGGTAGAAGTGGATTGGAGAGGTTTGGAGAGGGGGGGATTTTAGGGGATTGGGTGAATCCCTTTCTTCCACCCAATCCCCTCAAAACCCCTTGAATCCTCAGAACCCTTCCTCTGTATGTACTATGCATGCAGGCAGGCAGAGTCAGCAGATGCCTGATAATCATAACCATGACCAGCACGGCAGCACCACTCCCCCATTATTTCCTTGCTCTGCTATTGTTCTCTCAAAAAGGAACGAAACCACCATTGCTCTTGCTTTGGTCCATCCAAATCCAACCATGACCGGTGGTGGAAGAAACCTAGATGACGAAGGGATAGGGGGAGAGGCGAGGCGAGGCGAGGACTTACAACTGGGGGTATGTCAGAGAAGATACACCGACGTCGAGGCGGCAGGCGGCGGTGTCTTGAGGAGTGATACATCTCCAACGTATCTATAATTTTTGTTTGTTCCATGCTATTATATTACCCCTTTTAGATGTTTATGGGCTTTATTTTACACATTATTATCATTTTTGGGACTAACCTACTAACCGGAGGCCCAACCCGTATTGCTGTTTTATTGCCTATTTCAGTATTTTGAAGAAAAGGAATATCAAACGGAGTCCAAACGGGATGAAACCTTTGGGAGCGTGATTTTTGGAACGAACGTGATCCAGAGGACTTGGAGTGCAAGTCAAGAAGCAGCCGAGGCCTCCACGAGATAGGAGGGCGCCCCCCTATAGGGCGCGCCCCCGTCTCGTGGGCCCCCTCGGGCGGCCACCGATGTACTTCTTCCTCCTATATAAGCCTACGTACCCCAAAAACATCCAGGGAGCACCCGAAACACAATTTCCACCGCCGTAACCTTCTGTATCCGCGAGATCCCATCTTGGAGCCTTCGCCGGCGCTCCACCGGAGGGGGAATTGACCACGGAGGGCTTCTACATCAACACCATAGCCCTTTCGATGAGTTGTGAGTAGTTACCATAGACCTTCAGGTCCATAGTTATTAGCTAGATGGCTTCTTCTCTCTTTTTGGATCTCAATACAATGTTCTCCCCCTCTCTTGTGGAGATCTATTCGACGTAATCTCTTTTTGCGGTGTGTTTGTCGAGATCCGATGAATTGTGGGTTTATGATCAAGTTTATCTATGAGAAATATTTGAATCTCCTCTGAATTATTTTGTGTATGATTGAGTTATCTTTGCAAGTCTCTTCGAATTATCAGTTTGGTTTGGCCTACTAGATTGATCTTTCTTGCCATGGGAGAAGTTCTTAGCTTTGGGTTCAATCTTGCGGTGTCCTTACCTAGTGACAGAAAGGGTTGCAAGGCACGTATTGTATTGTTGCCATCGAGGATAAAAAGATGGGGTTTATATCATATTGCATGAGTTTATCCCTCTACATCATGTCATCTTGCTTAGGGCGTTACTCTATTCTTATGAACTTAATACTCTAGATGCAGGCAGGAGTCGGTTGATGTGTGGAGTAATAGTAGTAGATGCAGGCAGGAGTCGGTCTACTTGTTGCAGACGTGATGCCTATATACATGATCATGCCTGGATAATCTCATAATTATTCACTTTTCTATCAATTGCTCGACAGTAATTTGTTCACCCACCGTAATACTTATGCTATCTCGAGAGAAGCCTCTAGTGAAACCTATGGCCCCCGGGTCTATCTCTTATCATATTTGCTTCCAATCTACTTTTATTTGCATCTTTACTTTCTGCATCTATATTATAAAATACCAAAAATATATTTATCTTATCATACTATCTCTGTCAGATCTCACTTTCGCAAGTGGCTGTGAAGGAATTGACAACCCCTTTATCGCGTTGGTTTTCGAGTTCTTGGTTTGTTTGTGTAGGTGCGTGGGACTTTTGAGGAGCCTCCTACTGGATTGATACCTTGGTTCTAAAAAACTGAGGGAAATACTTACGGTACTATTGCTGTATCACCCTTTCCTCTTCAAGGAAAACCAACGCAAGCTCAAGACGTAGCAAGAAGGATTTCTGGCGCCGTTGCTAGGGAGGTCTTCGCTCAAGTCAAGACATACCAAGTACCCATCACAAACTCATCTCCCTCGCATTTACATTATTTGCCATTTGCCTCTCGTTTTCCTCTCCCCTACTTTACCCTTGCCGTTTTATTCACCCTCTCTTTCCCATTCCCTCTCTCTTTCGCTTGCCTTTTTCTGTTTGTTTGTGTGTTGGATTACTTGTTGCCATGGCGCAAGATAATACCAAATTGTGTGATTTCTTGAATACCAATAATAATGGTTTCCTTAGTACTCCGATTGCTCCTCTTAATGATGTTGAGTCTTGTGAAATCAATACTGCTTTGCTGAATCTTGTTATGAAAGATCAATTCGCCGGCCTTCCTAGTGAAGATGCCGCTACTCATCTAAACAACTTTGTTGATCTGTGTGATATGCAATAGAAGAAAGATACGGATAACAATATTGTTAAATTGAAGTTATTTCCGTTTTTACTTAGAGATCGTGCTAAAGTTTGGTTTTCGTCTTTGCCTAAAAATAGTATTGATTCTTGGAACAAGTGCAAAGATGCTTTTATCTCTAAGTATTTTCCTCCCGCTAAGATCATCACTCTTAGGAACGATATTATGAATTTTAAACAACTTGATCATGAGCATGTTGCCCAATCTTGGGAAAGAATGAAATTGATGATTCGCAATTGCCCTACTCATGGTTTGAATTTATGGATGATCATACAAAAATTTTATGCCGGTTTGAACTTTGCTTCTAGAAATCTCTTAGATTCGGCCGCGGGAGGCATGTTTATGGAAATTACGTTAGGAGATGCTAAAAAACTTCTTGATAATATTATGGCTAATTATTCTCAATGGCACACTGAAAGATCTTCTAGTAAAAAAGTGCATGCTATAGAAGAAATCAATGTTTTGAGTGGGAAGATGGATGAATTTATGAAATTGTTTGCTAGTAAGAATACTCCTCTTAATCCCAATGATATGCATTTTTCTACTTTGATTGAGAATAATAATGAATCTATGGATGTGAATTTTGTTGGTAGGAATAGTTTTGGAAACAATGCTTATAGAGGAAATTTTAATTCTAGACTGTTCCCTAGTAATTCCTCTAATAATTATGTAAATTCCTACAATAATTCTTATGGTAATTTTAATAAGATGCCCTCTGATTTTTAGAATAGTGTGAAAGAATTTATGATTTCTCAAAAGAATTTTAATGCCTTGCTTAAAGAAAAATTGCTTAAAGTTGATGATTTGGCTAGGAACGTTGATAGACTTTCGCTTGATGTTGATTCTCTTAAACTTAGATCTTCTTCCCCTAAGCATGATATCAATGAGTCTCTCAAAGCAATGCAAATTTCCATTGATGAGTGCAAATAAAGAACCGCTAGATTGCGTGCTAAGAAAGATAGCTTTATAAAGGCGTGTTCTTCTAGTTTCCATGAAAATAATGATGAGGATCTTAAAGTTATTGATGTGTCTCCTATTAGATCTTTGTTTTGTAATATGAATCTTGATAATAATAGGACTGAAGATGGGTCAACTTTACCTAGAAGGCGTCCCAAAGATTTGGAGTTTTTAGATCTTGATGTTAAATTTGGTAAAAGTGGGATTGGAGAGGTCATGACTTTAAATAGTATTAAACCCACTATCTTGGATTTCAAGGAATTTGATTATGATAATTGTTCTTTAGAAGGTCGTATTTCCTTGTTGCAATCTGTTGTTAATTCTCCTCATGCTTATAGTCAAAATAAAGCTTTTACCAAACATATCATTGATGCCTTATTGCAATCTTATGACGAAAAATTTAATTTGGAAGTTTCTATACCTAGAAAACTTAATGATGAGTTGGAACCTACTATAAAGATTATAATTAAAGATCATGAGTGTTTTGCTTTGTGTGATTTGATTGCTAGTGTTTCCACGATTCCGAAAACTTTATGTGATATTCTAGGTTTCCATGATCTCGATGATTGCTCTTTAAATTTGCATCTTGCGGATTCCACCATTAAAAAGCCAATGGGAAGGATCAATGATGTTCTCATTGTTACAAATAGAAATTTGGTTCCTGTAGATTTTATCATTCTTGATATAGATTGCAATCTTTCTTGCGCTATTATTCTTGGTAGACCTTTCATTAGAACAATTGGTGCGATTATTGATATGAAGGAAGGGAATATTAGATTCCAATTTCCATTAAAGAAAGGCATGGAGCACTTTCCAAGAAAGAAAGTCAAATTACCTTATGAATATATCATGCGAGCTACTTATGAATCTAGTGCCAAAGATGTCACTACTTAGATCTATCTTCGCTTGTATGCCTAGCTAGGGGCGTTAAACGATAGCGCTAGTTGGGAGGCAACCCAATTTTCTTTACGTTTTTTGTTTTTCTTCCTGTTTAGTAATAAATCTTGCACCTACTCTCTGTTTAGATGTGTTTTTATCTTTTAATTAGTGTTTGTGCCAAGTAGAACCTATAGGATAACCTATGATGATAGTTGATTTGATTCTGCTGAAAAAACAGAAACTTTGCACGCACCAATTTAATTTTGTTAAATCACAGAAACATGATTTTGTGTTGATTCTTTTTGATGATGATCAATAAACAAATTTTCCAGGACTCCCTATTTTGGTAGGATTTTTAGAGTTCCAGAAGTTTGCGTTAGTTACAGATTGCTACAGACTGTTCTGTTTTTAATAGATTCTGTTTTTCGTGTGTTGTTTGCTTATTTTGATGCATCTATGGCTAGTAAAATAGTTTATAAACCATAGAGAAGTTGGAATACAGTAGGTTTAACAACAAAATAAATAAAGAATGAGTTCATTACAGTACCTTATGTGGCGGTTTTGTTTTCCTTCACTAACGGAGCTTATAAATTTCCTGTTGAGTTTTGTGTTGTGAAGTTTTCAAGTTTTGGGTAAAGCTTTTATGGACTATGGAATAAGGAGTGGCAAGAGCCTAAGCTTGGGGATGCCCATGGCACCCCAAGATATTCAAGGATAGCCAAAAGCCTAAGCTTGGGGATGCCCCGGGAAGGCATCCCCTCTTTCGTCTTCATTCATTGGTAACTTTACTTGAAGCTATATTTTTATTCCCCACATGATATGTGTTTTGCTTGGAGCGTCGTGTATTATATTAGTCTTTTCTTTTTAGTTTACCACAATCATCCTTGCTGTACACACCTTTTGGGAGAAGCCTACTTGATTAGAATTTGCTAGAATACTCTATGTGCTTCACTCATATCTTTTGAGATTGATAGTTTTTGCACTAGTGCTTCACTTATATCTTTTAGAGCACGGTGGTAACTTAATTTTGAAGAAATTGCTAGTCTCTCATGCTTCACTTATATTATTTTGAGAGTCTTTTAGAACAGCATGGTATTTGCTTTGGTTACAAATTTGGTCCTAGAATGATGAGCATCCAAGTTGGGTATAATAAAAACTATCATAGGAAGTGAATTGGGTGCTATGATCAATTTGTTGCTTGATAATTGTTTGGAGATATAAAGGTAGTAATGTCAGGGTCATGCTAGTGGATAACTATGAAATTGAGAAACACTTTTGTTAAAGTTGGCAAATCCCATTGCACGAGGTGCTCTTTTGATTGTCTTCCTTATGAGTGGCAGTCGGGGAAGAGCGATGGTCTTTTCCTACCAATCTATCCCTCTTGGGGCATGCGTAGTAGTACTTTGCTTCGAGGGCTAAGTAGACTTTTGCAATAAGTATATGAGTTTTTTATGACTAATGTGAGTCCATGGATATATGCACACTCATCCGTTCACTTTGCTAGCCTTTCTTATTACCGCGCAACTCTCGCCGGTGTTGAACCCATTATTTACCTTCCTCAAAATAGCCACCATACCTACCTATTATGGCATTTCCATAGCCATTCCGAGATATATTGCCATGCAACTTTCCACCGTTCCGTTTATTATGACACGTTTCATCATTGTCATATTGCTCTTTGCATGATCATGTAGTTGACATCGTATTTGTGGCAAGGCCACCTCCATAATTTTCATACATGTCGCTCTTGATTCATTGCATATCCCGGTACACCACCGGAGGCATTCATATAGAGTCATATCTTGTTCTAGCTTTGAGTTGTAATTCTTGAGTTGTAAATCCATAAAAGTGTGATGATCTTCATTATTAGAGCATTGTCCTAGTGAGGAAAGGATGATGAAGACTATGATTCCCCCACAAGTCAGGATGAGACTTCGGACTTTAAAAAAAAGGAAAAAAGAGAAAGGCCAAAGAAAAAAAAGGAGAAAAAAAAGAAAAGAAAAATAATAAAATGAGATAAAAAGAGAGAAGGGACAATGCTACTATCTCTTTTTCCACACTTGTGCTTCAAAGTAGCAATATGATCTTCATGGTAGAGAGTCTCATATATTGTCACTTTCATATACTAGTGGGAATTTTTCATTATAGAACTTGGCTTGTATATTCCAATGATGGGCTTCCTCAAAATGCCCTAGGTCTTCATGAGCAAGCAAGTTGGATGCACACCCACTTAGTTTCTTTTTGTTGAGCTTTCATATATTTATAGCTCTAGTGCATCCGTTGCATGGCAATCCCTACTCACTCACATTGATATCTATTGATGGGCATCTCAATAGCCCGTTGATACGCCTAGTTGATGTGAGATTATCTTCTCTCTTTTTGTCCTTACAACCACCACCATTTACCACCATAGTGCTATGTCATGGCTTGCGCTCATGTATTGTGTAAGAGTTGAAAAAAAGCTGAAGCATGTTAAAAAGTATGAACCAATTGCTCGGCTCATCATCGGGGTTGTACATGATGGGAGTATTTTGTGTAATGGAAATGAAGCATGACCTAACTATATGATTTTGTAGGGATAATCTTTCTTTGGCTATGCTATTTTGATAGGACATGATTATTTGTTAGTATGCTTCGAAGTATTATTATTTTTATGTTTTATAAGCTTTTATCTTGAATCATTTGGATCTGAACATTCATGCCACATTAAAGAAAATTACATTGAGAATTATGCTAGATAGCATTCCACATCAAAAATTTCTTTTTTATCATTTACCTACTCGAGGATGCTTGATACGTCTCCAACGTATCTATAATTTTTGATTGTTCCATGCTATTATATTACCCCTTTTGGATGTTTATGGGCTTTATTTTACACATTATTATCATTTTTGGGACTAACCTACTAACCGGAGGCCCAACCCGTATTGCTGTTTTTTTGCCTATTTCAGTATTTCGAAGAAAAGGAATATCAAACGGAGTCCAAATGGAATGAAACCTTCGGGAGCGTGATTTTTGGAATGAACGTGATCCAAAAGACTTGGAGTGCAAGTCAAGAAGCAACCGAGGCCTCCACGAGATAGGAGGGCCCCCCCTATATAGGGCGGGCCCCCTGTCTTGTGGGCCCCTCGGGCAGCCACCAACGTACTTCTTCCTCCTATATAAGCCCACGTACCCCGAAAACATACATGGAGCACCCGAAACACAATTTCCACTGCCGTAAACTTCTGTATCCGCGAGATCCCATCTTGGAGCCTTCGTCGGTGCTCCGCTGGAGGGGGAATCGACCATGGAGGGCTTGTGCATCAACACCATAGCCCTTCCGATGAGTTGTGAGTAGTTTACCACAGACCTTCGGGTCCATAGTTATTAGCTAGATGGCTTCTTCTCTCTTTTTGCATCTCAATACAATGTTCTCCCCCTCTCTTGTGGAGATCTATTCGATGTAATCTCTTTTTGCGGTGTGTTTGTCAAGTTCCGATGAATTGTGGGTTTATGATCAAGTTTATCTATGAGAAATATTTGAATCTCCTCTGAATTCTTTTATGTATGATTGAGTTATCTTTGCAAGTCTCTTCGAATTATCGGTTTGGTTTGGCCTACTAGATTGATCTTTCTTGCCATGGGAGAAGTGCTTAGCTTTGGGTTCAATCTTACGGTGTCCTTACCCAGTGACAGAAAGGGTTGCAAGGCACGTATTGTATTGTTGCCATTGAGGATAAAAAGATGGGGTTTATATCATATTGCATGAGTTTATCCCTCTACATCATGTCATCTTGCTTAAGGCGTTACTCTGTTCTTATGAACTTAATACTCTAGATGCAGGCATGTGTCGGTTGATGTGTGGAGTAATAGTAGTAGATGCAGGCAGGAGTCGGTCTACTTGTTGCGGACTGATGCCTATATACATGATCATGCCTAGATAATCTCATAATTATTCGCTTTTCTATCAATTGCTCGACAGTAATTTGTTCACCCACCGTAATACTTATGCTATCTCGAGAGAAGCCTCTAGTGAAACCTATGCCACCCGGGTCTATCTCTTATCATATTTGCTTCCAATCTACTTTTATTTGCATCTTTACTTTCTCCATCTATATTATAAAATACCAAAAATATATTTATCTTATCATACTATCTCTATCAGATCTCACTTTAGCAAGTGCCTGTGAAGGGATTGACAACCCCTTTATCGGCGTTGGTTGCGAGTTCTTGGTTTGTTTGTGTAGGTGCGTGGGACTTTTGAGGAGCCTCCTACTGGATTGATACCTTGGTTCTCAAAAACTGAGGGAAATACTTATGCTACTATTGATGCATCACCCTTTGCTCTTCAAGGAAAGCCAACGCAAGCTCAAGGCGTAGCAAGGAGCAGCCGAGCGGCGGCGGCCCAATGAGCGGGTGGCGGCGGCGTCCCCTCCGATTCCTAAGTCCCCCCTCGAGGGATGAAAAGCACGTGGAAAGAGGGTATCGGAGGGGGCTTAGAGGGGTTTGGGCCGTGGAATCCTCGTGTATCAAACGGGCTTTTGGGGTTTTGCGCGGATTTTAGGCCATGCGAGGAAAATCCGCTGAAAATCCCCCCAACCCGCTTCTACCAAACGAGGCCTTAGGAACCTCTGCTATCCTACCTAGCTTGTCTCCCAACCTGTGAAAGTCGAGCATGTTAACCTGTGAAAGTCTGAAGTCATGTACTCAGTCAACAACCGTGATTGCAGCTCCTTTGTCAATCCTGTTAGACTGGGTAAGCATGAAGCAAGCATAGTATTTTGTTTGAGCCCTGACCGTAGAACAATCGTTCTACGGTATTTTCATTAATAAAAAGCATGGTACAAATATGTTACAAATTATATTACAAGGAGCAAAGCTCTCTCAGCCAATCCGAACTCTAGGAATCATGGGCATACCCATTAAAGATTCAAATCAGTCCATTCCTTGATCCTGTTCGCTTTGTCCTCTTTGTCTCGGAGTTACACAGCCCAAAGTCCTTTCGACAGGTGAAATTTCCATGAATTTATAGCCAGTGGTGCAGACCGAAAGATCTTGTCATTTCTCACCGACCAAATACCCCATCAACTCATAACTATAATATCTAGAGCCAAATCTTTTGGAAGCCGATGAGAAATTAGAACAACCTCATCAAAAGTGGAGATACCTCTGGTTCTCTCAGGCGCTATGACATCCCAACAGGATAGAGCAAATGGGCAATTCTAGAATAAGTGGATTAAAGTTTCTTCCACTTTGTCAAAACATATGGCACAGTTAAAGTCTGGGAGGTGCATATTGCGTCGAAGGAGCATATTCCTTGTGTTAATTCTGTCATGTAAGAGTAGCCAGCAAAAAATCTTGTGCCTCAATCTGCAAGAAGTATGCCATAAGTTTTCGAAGATGCTATGAGCTTTGGAAGTACCCATTAGACGCTTGTACATTTTCATGGAGGAGTACTGCCCTGATGCCCAATGATATTTCCATATGTCCCTACTATCAGAATGTTCTCTGGAGGCTAACATGCCTTCAACCCTGGTCAATTGCTGGTAAGCTTGCATGGAGAGTGGCCTATGGAAGAGGGTGCTGATATCTTCTTGATTATCCACAAAATGAAGGGTACAGTCCTTGTGAATAGCAAAAGAGAATAACTCTGGGAATTTTTCTTGTAAAGGTTGACCATCCCAACTATCTGTCCAAAACAAAATGGTATCTCCTTGACCAGCTTGACAAATGGCATGTGATTTGTATAGGGGTATGAGCTTTAGCAGGGTCTTCCACCAAAAGGAGCCAAGTAACTTGTCGCTAGGAGGGCCATTGGGGTAGTATGTTTCCCAAATGATGTGCACCCAAGGAGTGTCCACTTTATTTAGGAATTTATGAAGAAATTTCATCAGCAGAGCTTTGTTGTGGACAGAGATATCAAGAATGCCTAATCCTCCTTGTGCCTTAGGTTTACAGACAACATCCCAAGAAATCAATGCAGGTCCAGAGTCCATAGACCCAAATTTTCTCCACAGGCAATTCCTTATGTAACCTTCAATTTGTTTGATCACTGTTTTGGGTAACATCAAGAAGCACATAAAGAAGATGGGCATGCTGGCAAAAACTGATTTGATCAAGGTAAGTTTGTCACCGGTGGATAATAAGGTAGAACAACATAAGAGTCTATTCTCAATCCCTTTCAACATGGGCATGAAATCCACAATTCTTGGTCTATTGATACTGAGAGGCAAACCAAGATAGGCATGGGGAAGAGTACCAATTTTGCAACCAAGAATCTTTGATAGCTCCATCATTTTGCCAGGAGGAGTGTTGATGGGAATCATTATGGATTTAGCATAGTTAACTCTGAGACCAGTGTAAGCTGCATAGTGGAGAAGCAAATTTTTTATTTGAAGAAGTTCTCCACTATCAGCATTAGCCACCAAGATAGTATCATTTGTATATTGAATGATAGGGTACTTTGGGCAAGAAGCATGAGTAAGAGGGGAGCTGATTAAGGAGTGTTGCATGGCCTCATTAAACATGGTTTGAAGCAGGTCAACAGCTAGTACAAATATGAGGGGGGATAATGGATCCCCTTGTCTAACTCCTTTCTTACATAGAAATTGCTTGCCAGGAATACCATTAAGAAGGATAGAGGAGAAGCCAGTGCCATATATCATCTTGATCCAATTAATCCATCTACTACCAAAATCCTTAGCTTGTAAGATATCCACAACTGTGTCATGATTAATCATATCAAAAGCTGTCTCAAAATCCAACTTGAGGAGAATAATTTCTTTTTTAGATAGGTGGCATTGGTGAATGTACTCATAAGACCAGGCAAGGCAATCCTGAATGCATCTATTGTTGAGGAAGCCATATTGATTCTTGTGCACCAGAGTGAGGATCACCTTCTGAAGTCTGTTGGCAAGAAGTTTGGTGATGATTTTAAGAGTACAGTTGAGCAGTGAGATAGGCCTGAATTCAGCAGGAGTGGATGTTGCCTCTGTTTTGGGAATCAAGGTGATGAAGGAGTAGTTGATGCTCTGGAGATTGACTTTCCCATGATAGAAATCATCAATAAGCTTATAAAAATCAGGTGCAATAATAGGCTAACATGCTTTCAAGAAAGTAGCATTAAAACCATCTGGTCCAGGAGCTTTGTCAGCAGGCATATGAAGTACCACATGATCAATCTCTGCTGTGGTGAATGGGATCTCAAGTTGGGCCAAATTGTCATTTGAGGTTATAAGATGGTTCAGAAGAAGAGGATTTTGTGTGGCAAAAGTTGTACCCAGTCTGTCTTTGAAAGCTCTGTAAAGGATTGCAGCTTTAGCACTGTGAGTTTGGTGTTCCAAGTTATCCTCATCTTTTAGCATAACAATACAATTATGCCTATGTTTGATAGTAGCCTTGGCCTGAAAATATTTAGTATTAGCCTCTCCCACTTGAATTTTCTTGATAGTGGCTCTTTTCTTCCAGTAGAGCCTCTGGTGTTTAAGAACTTTTTCCAAATGTGCTTTCAGGATATTTCTACCATTAGTTTCCACATATGTGAGATACCTGGCTTCTTCCAAAAAATCAAAACACAGGATCAAGAAGTTTGTGTTATCAATAATTTTCTTGAGACCTGAAAGATTTCTGGCCCAGTTCTTTAATCCTTTCCTTAGTCTCTTAAATTTGGTTGCAATGATTTTGGCACTATCTCCCTCACTCACATCCCGTGTCCAAATGATGTGGACAACTGACAGAAAATCATTATGATTCAACCAAAAATTCTCAAATCTGAAAATGTGAGATTTAGGAATAGAGGTACCAATCTTGACCATAAATGGAACATGGTCAGATGTGGTTTTGGCAAGAGGGTGAGCCAGAGTAGCAGGGTAACTTAAAGTCCAGTTCTCAGAAGTAAAACACCAATCAATCTTTTTCCAAAAGAGGCCAATCCTGCATATTTCTCCAGGTAAAGTTTCTGCCTTTGATAGGGATTTCAATCAGAGATAAGCTGCTGATAGCTTCATTGAAAGCTAGCATATTGTGAATATTGCCCGCTTCCAGGTTTCTGTTATGTGGGTATCTAATATGATTAAAATCTCCAAGTACCATCCAGTTACTGTCCTCAGGAGTTTGGAAGTGTCTAAACCAGTCAATAAAGTGTGGTCTCTCATCCTGCTGGCTAGGTCCATAAATATTGGTCAAAATCCAACTATCCCCATTGTGGGAGGAAGTGAAAGAAACTGATATAGATTAGTTGTTGGAATGAAAAAGTTGACCATGAAAGACCTGATGATTCCAAACAATTAACAGACCTCCTGAAGCTCCTATAGATGGAAGTTATTCAAATTTGCTGAGTCTCCCTGGACAAAAGTTTTGCAGAAATCTACTATCAATCACTTCTCTCTTGGTTTCTTGAATGCATAGAATGTCACAATTAGATTCATCAATATTATTTCTGATCGCTATCCATTTCTTGGGATCATTCAAACCTCTAATATTCCAGTTAAGAATGGACCATTCCTTATTCATGATCACAGAGATAGCATAACTGGCACATGATCAATCTAAAAATTGCACACCTTTTATGAAATAAAAGAGTACTGACAAAATCATAATTATTACAACTGTTCCAATCATAAGAAAAAGCAACCATAGAGGCATTCATCCACATCCAATTCCAGAGCAGCCAGTTACATAGCATAAAGCAAGGCACCTCAAACAGGTGGAGAGAACTGCCAGCACCACAGCCAATTACATAAAGTTTAACAAAATGACAAATAGCTCTGTTTAGCAGAAGGATTACACCCTGGACATCTTTACAAGTATCTTTCCAAAAGATAGCACCATCCACTCTCATGATAGAGTGTTAAGAGTCTACTGAAGACAACTGGAACTATTAATTAATAGAGCTGGCTCTTGGGGCCTCCTTAGCAGATGGGTTGCTCTTGCTTTTCTTGTGTTTGGTTGTCAGCATCTCCTCGGAAGTATCTTGAGCAGCAACCTTGCAGAAAGAAGTATTAAGACTTTTAATCACTTTTGTAGGAATTGGGGGAGGTAGAGCATGACATGCAAGGCAATTCTTATCCATGCAGATTTTTTTTCTCATAACCCTTGGCTAGTTGTTGTAATCGACAACTTCTCCTTACCTCAATCTCCACTAGTGGAACCTTTTCCTTTCTCTTCTTGATGTTGTGCATGGCTGAAGTAGATGCAGCAGCCTGGGCCAAAAGAGGTGCAGATGGAGCTGGGGAGTTAACTTCTTGCTCTTGTGTCTCCTGTGCCAAATATTGTGAAAAGAACAAGGATGAGTCCACAAGAGGACAAGACTGACGAATAACAAATGGCAAGGTAATATTACTGGCTCCTTGAGTAATAATATCCCAAACAGTTGATGTAACAAACTTCTTTGCCCAGTCAAATTTGTCAGGTGATAGGAATGTGACCGACAGAAAATTAACCCAATCCACAGGTGCCTGAATGGCAGTTTGATCATTGTTTGAGGGGGCAAAATGCCTGTACCAGACTTTAGCCCCTTCCTTTCCCAGAAGTTCAGTCTTATGAGCAATGTACTTTCTATCATCTGTGCTCAAAGCAGATGACATCATGAGTGGATTTTCTGCCTCTGCAATTAAATCATTGTTTGGAAGAAAAGCAGGGAATGGAAATCAGGGGGTGCAGAGAGCTCAGAAGAAGTAGATGACTCACCCATAGCTCCATCATCAATTGACTTCTCATTACCATCAGTAGCTAGAGGAGAGGTATCATTGGTTCCATTCCTGAGTTCAGTTTGGTTATCACCAGGCAGGACAGACTATGGCTGGAAATCAATAAGATTAGAGTCCTGCTCAATAATAATAGCAGAGGGAGCAGCAGTAGTCTTCTTGATGTAAATCATGTGCATAGAGTGTGTCATGGTCATAGCTTCCAATAACATAGGATCATCTCTATTATCCAAATCAATTGACTGTGATGGGACCAACATCAGATTCAGACTCAAATCTGCAATAGGAAGAGGAACAACTTCCTGGGCCTCCACTAGCATAGGCTGCTGAATGAGAAGTGGGCCAATGGGCCCAGCTAGAGGTCCTAGTGCTTGCTCTTGTATAGGCCCAATGGGCTCCTCCAATAGGTTTAAATCTAACACACGTGGCGCCAAAGGGCCAACCACAGATGCACCTATATTTCCACTGCTAGCTGACTGTCCCAGAGAGAGGGTGAGGCTGCTATGAGGTACCAGTTCCAGATCTTGTGGCTGTTCTTCCTCCATGGGAGCCATCAGGCCCTGAAGCTCAAGAAACTCACCAGGGTGCAACTCATGATCAATGTCAGGGTTTTCTTCAGGCATTGCCCAGTTTCCGCAGCTAGGCATCTCCTCTAGGTCTTCTTCCTCATCCATCTGATCCTCATTTCCTTCATTGTGCAGAGCCAGGTTAAGATTCAGTGGAGGATTCACTGGTGGCTCAACCTCATGATGCTGTAGAGGGCCCAGAAAATGGTTGTGCTGGTTGGGGTGGTGATGTGGCCGAGAAGCCTGCGGATGAGGATTGCCAAATGGTGGGATTGGATCTTCATCATGTGGTTCTTCCCCAAGGACTTGGTGCTGCAGAATGACTACAGGTACAATAAGAGAATTAGAATGCTCCCCATCTCCAAAAACAATACTTGAAGGTATATCTCTCAATTCTTCCACTTTGATCTTAACCATCTGATTGGCCTTAGTGCTTCTAACTCTGTCCCACATCACAAATTTCCCAAACTTGCTGACAGCATCATTAGTTTCTCTGATGTTTTCTGCCAAAAGGATATCCACAAAGCAGAACCCAGACCTCTCTAGTAAGTACTAGTTTTCTTCAATTCAGTCCCTTATCATGATTTTGGAAGATGACATGGACATCAATGAACTGATGCGGGCTGTTAGCCACCAAATCATCGCGATCAAAGACATTGTTGAGTTGAATGTATGCTTGCCCAAATGGACACTGTGTAATTTCCCAAAAGCCTAGTCTTCTATCAATGAGGAAAACAGATAGTACCTCACGCACCATGTTGAAATCCACTAGCAGATTCGACATTGGCACTATGGTAGCGATGGACCAATCTTCATGAAGTGGAGTTGGCGCCGCCGCCAGAACTTTGATCCGCGCTGGCCTCCCTTCCACCATGATGCTCTGATGGTTGGGAGGGAGGAAAGGGGAGGGATCAAAAGGAGAGGAGGCCATGGCGATGCTATGATCTGGTGGAGAGGCGGAGGGAGCTAAGAGATGCGGAGGTCGATGGACAATGGGGATGGTGGCTGCTTGCAATCTTTGCGCTGCAGAAGGCGATGAGGCGGAGTAATGGAGAGAGATAACTCGGGAAGGAACAGCGGAGGTAATATCGAGGTGAGCAGGAAATGATGGCTGATTGACCTTGCCTGCCAATTCAGCAGCGGGAACAGTGGCTGGATGCCTCGGAATCGCAAGCTTCCAGTTTGGGCCAGGAAGAGGGTGGTGGGCTGCTGATGGTTGGGCTGGGCCGAGGAATAACAGTCTTTAGCAATATGGCCCCATTTCTTGCAGGCCCTACACTTAATACGGTTGGTGCAGTTGGGCCTAGCATGACCAAAGAGGAGACAACGCACACAGAAGGCCTGCTGAGAGTTTTTAAATTGCGTTGATCCTGCCCTTGGCTGCATAAGAATGTGGCAACTAGCAAGACAAGATAAGAATACGGGCCTCTATTATGTTAAATGTAATCGTATATACAGGGTTTGTTCTCACTAAAATGTACTAGACCTTTATCATCTCCATTATAATTATTAAAAAATTAATCATAATTTTATAGGGGGAAATACAATTATAAATCAAGCAACATAATCGCGAAAATATAATCATAGTGGACCATATCTGTATCATTTAGCATCAAATGTGTTACGACAGGAGCCCAAAAAAAAGTGTTTTTTTTGTGGGGTGAAAATATGTTTTATTCTTCTGCAATAGTATTACAGTCAGCTAATACAATACTAGAAATCCCCTCCGAAACATGTCGCAACCACAAGGCGGTGCTACCTCCAGAACGACCAATATTAGCTAGACTATGAGCAACTCTATTTTAATGCCGATCTACTTTCCGTGGAATAAACCCTCTCGGTTCAAAATAAAGTGTTACGACTATTCTGTGAATGGACTGTTTAAGCATATTCTGATGTCTGGTTTTATCTATTCTTGGATAACCGGCTTAAAAGGAGTTGAAAAGCCGCGTACGATCTAATAAAAAAACTAGAATAATTTTATAGCATCTAGTGTAGTGCTCTATTTTATGGTGCAATTATTTCGTTAATTAAGCATAGCTACATGTATTCATGCTTTATAAGACAATATGTAGTAAACTTGCTCGCAAAAAAAACTTGAGATTTGAAAAGACTGCCCTTTTTCACAAAAATTGTAAGCATTGGACATTATCCACTAAAGTACTCAGAATTAAAGCAAGTTTTGGAGGACTTCAATATTTATACCACCCCTATCATGTTTCTCCTCTATTATTTTACTACACTATCACCCCACGTAGTCTAAACTAATAGGCGTGACGTACTCCCTCCATTCCATAATGTAGTGTGCTCGTGCTTTCTGAGATCTAAGTTTGACCATATATTTCATCAACGAGACCGATTGCGGCTAGGGGTGGAAACAGATCGGATGCGGATCGGATAGTGCTCTTACCACTTTCGTTTTCATATTTTAAAAACAAATACACATACAAATAAGGATGTTATCAGATACGGATGCGGCTCGGATGTTATTCGAATGCGGATACATATCGGGTATTTACTCAATTCAGAACGAATATGAATAATAGTGAATAGCTATGTGACATGAAATAATAAACTTATGACATACAATAAATCAATGCTAAATAGGTTTATGAATAAATACTATTGTAATGCATAACAATTTCTAAGTTTGATAATACAAAGAGTAAAATTTGACCACTCCTTTGGCTTTCATGTTGGATAATTGGAATATTGGGGCTAGAATTTTTAAAATTACCTCCCATAATCTTATCCGAATACGGATATATCCACTTTCATATCCATATTTGTGTCAAAATCTCAAACCATATTTATCTTTCTATTTGTTAAATAAATTCGGACACGGATAATTTTCATCTCCATTTTGGTTCAGATGCAGATGTTTCAGATACGAATAGGCATTTTGTCAAATACAAATATCGGATATATCGGATTATCCACTACCACTTTCCACCCCTAATTGCGGCGGGCGCAAAAGTTATACCACTGGGTTTGTATTTTCGACACGAATTCAATGGTATAATTTTTGCTCCCGCCACAATCGGTCATGTTAGTTAAATTTATGGTCAAATTTAGATCTCGGGAAGCGCAGGCGCACTACATTGTTTTTTTCTCGAAAAGGGGGGACTCCCCGGTCTCTGCATCAGAACGATGCATACGGCCACCTTTATAGATAAACAAAGAGGTTCAACAAGGTCTTACAGTCTGAAAACAAAACAAAGTAACGGCAAGCTCACAAAGAGCCACAACGCCAAAAGCAAAAAGCCAAGAGGCCACAACCGACTAGCATAAGAAAGATAGGTAAACTAATCGCCTATCCTATTACATGACCGCCATCCAAACCGGTTGAAGATATCCCGTGCTACCATCTCCCACCGGATAGATCCAGTAACCAAACGCTCCCTGGCCTCCGTCGGAGTGAGTAACGACCACATACGGATCAGCGCAATGGCTCGGAATATAACCTGAAAAAAATGAATATTTGATGTTCTGTTTAAAGCCAAATCATTTCTACAGAGCCAAATTGCCCACAACAAAGCACATACTCCTACGCGAATGTGTCTAGCTGTTTCAGACTCTATCCCAACAAGCCACGTTCCAAATAATGTACTGACAGAATTCAGAGGAGTAATGTTAAAGGCAATGTGCACCGTGTGCCACAAAACTTTGGCCAACGGGCAATCAAAGAATAGGTGTTTGATAGTTTCATCCCGATCACAAAAACTACACCTAGTAGATCCTGTCCAGTTGCGCTTTGCCAAGTTATCCTTTGTTAATATGACTTGTTTATGTACAAACGACATAAACACTTTAATTTTCAAAGGAACTTTGACTTTCCAAACATATTTGGAACTAGGAATGGCACTAGAGTTGATGACATCGATATACATCGATTTAACTGTGAACTCTCCAGACCTAGTAAGCCTCCAGCACAACTGATCGGACTGATGAGAGAGCTAAACCTCCATCAGTCTGCTCACCAAATGAAGCCACGCTTCCCACCGTTTGCCAACAAGCGTCGTCCTAAACTGAATATTAAGGGTAATGGACTGCAAAATCCTTGCAACAAAAGCATCACGTCGTTGAACAATACTATGCAGGGACGGATACTGAAGCGCCAGCGGCGTTTCTTCAAGCCAAGTATCCTCCCAAAAGCGCGTGGTGGTGCCATTACCGACTATAAACTTTGTCCTATCAAAGAAGGCTGCTTTAACTCTCATAAGCCCCTTCCAAAAAGGCAAGTCAGTCGGTCTCACTGTAACCTGGGACAAAGTCTTGGACTGCAGATACTTACTACGGAGAATCTGCGCCCACGTGGCCTCAGTCTCAACCGATAGCTTATACAATCACTTACTGAGAAGACATCTGTTCTTGACTTCATGATTCTCAATACCAAGGCCCCCCTGGTCCTTTGGTCGACAGATGATATCCCATTTGGCGAGTCTGTATTTTCTCTTTAGTTCATCACTTTGCCAGAAGAATCGGGATTAATAGAAGTCCAGCCTTTTCCTAACACCAACTGGAACTTCGAAGAAAGATAAGAGAAACATAGGCATACTCGTGAGCACCGAATTAATAAGAATCAATCGGCCTCCGTATGACATGAGTTTTCCCTTGCAGCAATATCCTCGATACACTTCCATTCTCTGTTTGTCAGCTTACGATGGTGAATGGGCATACCTAAGTACGTGAAAGGTAATGTCCCCAATTCGCATCCAAACAATTGCCTATAAGCCTCTTGTTCCTTATTGGCTCTACCAAAACAGAACAACTCGCTTTTATGAAAGTTAATCTTCAATCCGGTCAATTGTTCAAATAAGCATAACACTAGCTTCATATTTCTCGCTTTTGCCAAGTCGTGCTCCATAAAGATGATCGTATCGTCAGCATACTGCAAGATGGACACACCTCCATCAACTAGATGAGGCACCAAGCCACCCACCTGATCGGCCTCCTTTGCCCTACCTATCAGAATTGCCAACATATCAACCACAATGTTGAACAGAATAGGAGACATTGGATCACCTTGTCTCAGGCCCTTGTGTGTCTGGAAATAATGACCTATGTCATCATTCACTTTAATTCCAACACTCCCTTTTTGCGTGAAAGATTCTACCTGGCGTCGTTGGGCTTCATCAAAACCCTTCATGCGTAAGGCCTGTTGAAGGAAAGGCCATTTGACTTTGTCGTACGCTTTTTTGAAATCCACCTTGAAAACAACTCTATCTAGTTTTTTCATGTGAATCTCATGGAGCGTTTCATGAAGGACCACAACCCCTTCTAGGATGTTCCTGTCCGGCATGAAAGCAATTTGGGTATGCTGCACCACAGAATGCGCAATCTACGTGAGCCT
Organism: Triticum aestivum; assembly: GCF_018294505.1. Lineage (NCBI taxonomy): Eukaryota > Viridiplantae > Streptophyta > Magnoliopsida > Poales > Poaceae > Triticum > Triticum aestivum. The sequence goes on from NC_057813.1 coordinate 170,399,720, forward strand.
ATTAGTCCCGACCTTGGTAAATTTTTTGAAACTAACATTAAGAAGACAAATGGGCATGAATTGCTCAATTCTCACAACCTCTGTTTTCTTAGGAAGCAGGGTTATCGTTCCAAAATTCAATTGAAAAAGTTGAAGCTGTCCAGAGAATAAATCATTGAACAATGGCAACAAATCCCCCTTAATAATGTGCCAGCACTTCTTATAGAACTTAGCCGGAAATCCATTCGGGTCGGGAGCCTTATTATTTTTCATCTGCGATATGGCCTCAAACACCTCTTTCTCAGAAAAAGGAGCAACCAAAATATCATTCTCAACAGCAGTAAGTTGAGGAACATCCTTAATCCTAGACTCATCCAGAGAAACACAGTTATCCTCTGGAGGCCCAAACAACTGCTTGTAATACTCGGTGATGTATAATTTTAGGTTCTCCTGTCCTAAAATTGTACCTTCATTTTGTTCAAGCTGAAACATCCTCTTCTTTATGTGTTTGCCATTAGCGATCATGTGGAAGAATTGAGTGTTCGCGTCCCCCTGGACTACTCGTCGGACCTTGGCCCGCAGCACCCACTTTAATTCCTCTTCACGAAGAAGCTCTTTCAATCTCATCTCCGCATCAAGCTTGGCATGAAGCTCCGAGGCCGGCAGAACCGTGGTTTCCGCTTTTACATCTAGGGACTGAATAAGGGTAAGGAGCCGTTCCTTTTCAACCTTATAAATTCCACTAAGATGCTTACCCATGTAGGAAACTTCTCAAGTGCCTGATCTTATTCTGCCAACGCTCAAGCGCAGTCCTACCTCCTGCATCCTTAGCCCATTCCCTGGCTACGAGATCAAATAAGCGGTCTCGTTCAAACCAAGCAAGCTCGAACGAAAACGAGTTTTTGTTACCCAGGTGGGTGGCCTCACCAGAGTCTAGAAATAAAGGCGTGTGGTCAGAAATACCACGGGAAAGTGCTTGAACTGTTATGAAGGGAAACTTCTGTTCCCATTTGACGCTAGCTAGTACTCGATCCAACTTTTCAAACGTCGGATTCGGCAACGCGTTAGCCAGGTGAACTTTCTTCCCGAAAGCTCTATCTCTCTCAGATCCAAGCTTTCATTGATAGTACTAAACATAAACGACCATCTCATGTCAAAGTTATCATTGTTCTTCTCCTCACCCTTCTAATGATGTTGAAATCACCCCCACCAGGATTGGAAGCTGCTCAAAGCCGCAAATCCTAACCAGATCAGCCAAGAACTCAGGTTTGAGTTCATGCTGTGCGGCACCATATATGGCCACCAGAGCCCAATTAAACCCATCGGCCTTCGACCGCACCCGAAACTTAACTGCAAAATCTCCCTTCACCACACTTCGGACTTCGAGCGAATCGCATCTAACTCCGAGTAAGATCCCACCCGATCTTCCTCTCGGTGGCAGATAATGCCAGTCAAAATCAATACCTCCCGATAAAGTATTGAGAAATTGTGGTGAAAAATTATCTCTACCAGTTTCCGACAATGCGATAAAATCCAACATATGCTCGATAGATGCCTCTGCAAGAAACCTTCTTTTAGCCAAGTCTTTCAGACCTCTACTATTCCAAAAGATTCCTTTCATATTTCATCATGAATTTTTTTAGCCGTATGGATCCTAGCACTCCTACGCACTGCGGAAGCCGGGTAAATCTTCCGCTTCCACTTGCGCTTAGGAATGTTCTGACTCTTCAGCCGGTCCTCACAACCAGGCTTAGAAGATCTAACCACGACATTCTCAGATGTATCATCCTCCTCCTCAGACTCAGGTAGGGGTGGTATAAGATCCGCACACAAATTATCGAGCACCCCGACCCCCAAAGCATCAAAATATGAATCATTCATGTGTTTAACCGCAGCTAAGTTACGAATCATCTCTAAAGCCCGCTCTGCCTCTAAATCCAGGATATCATTAACGAAATTTGAAAATTCACTATCATTACTACCTAGTGAAACTCCTAATTGGTTTGCATTATTAATAATCTCATCATTAGAAAAATGCAAATGGAATTAGAGGTATTAACCGACATACCAGTAGTGACCTCAACATCATGAAGCTTGGCCGCCCTCATGGTGCACCGCTGTTGTATGTCGTCAACCTCCGGATGATCCTGTAGGCGGCAGCTCAACCGTCGCCTCTCAGAGACCGGATCCGGAATCCCTCCAAACGCAATAACCTCCTCCCGAGTGACCCTGCTCGGGGTGGGGCCTCCTGCCTCACCCCAAACACGCAGCCGGTCAGCCTCCATCAACGAACCAGCAGGAAGGCCCGAAAGTGGTGGGGCGCTCGATGGTGCCGCCGACGTCGGTCGCGCCCCGCGACAAAGAGATGGCACCGCACCGGGGGAGGGGAGTGCATGGGCCACCTGCAGCTCCAGCATCGCGAGAGGAGAAGAGGGTGCCAAGGCCACCTGCCCCGGACCCCCTCCCGAAGGTAAGGTCTCCACCACCGAGACCTCGTCCATCACGAGAGGAGAAGAGTGCGCCGAGGCCACCTGCCACGAGCCCCCTTTAGAAGGCGGAACCGCCAGCCGCTGCTCCGGCACCGCGAGAGAAGAAGAGGGAGCCGAGGCCACCTACCCTGGACCCCCTCCCGAAGGTAAGACCTCCACCACCGGAACCTCGTCCCAAGGAGAGGCAACGAACTGTGCATGAGAGGGAGTGGCCACCTGCCTAGACTCCTCCTCCCCTCCCCTGACCGAGATCAGCGAGGCCCCAAAGACGGGACTCACAGCATCCTCAAAACCCAAGTCAGGTAAAGTGCGCTCAAAAACCTCGTCAGACTCCACCCGATCACTCCAAAGCCTCGGAGGCGCAGAAGCAGGCTCGAAAGACCCAAATCTCAGAGAGGTCATAGGCACCGAGGAGGGTGGTACCGTCCCATCCCCGGGCGTTTGAGAAACGGGCCCCGGTCCATTGGACAACTCTCGTCCAGTATCATCAACCGGTGCCTCCTTAGCTCCCGAACTATCATCACCCTCATGCATATCAACATCAGTCCCGTTAGCCGCCTCGGCAAACGGACTCTCATCCTCAAACTCAATCACGAGGTTATAAATCTGGCCTCGATATGTCCACTTGACCACATCAGGTACGGACTCAATATCCAGAACACTCACCAGCAGTCGGGCTACCCCGTGAGCTCTAGTAAAAGCCATATCCACTCTCAGTTTTCCCCACCATAATGCCCAAGCTAGCCACGACCCTAGCATCCTGCATCGGCTTTGAGGGAGCCCCGAAAAAACGCAGCCAAACCTGAGTAAGAGGCTTACCCTGGGGCTCGACCTTCTTCCACTCATGGAACTCGAAGATACAATCTATACCCGGCACTTTGCACATCCCAAAACTCAGAAGTCTCTGCAAATCCTCATCCGAAGGGAACTCAACCCTAAACAATTTTGCCTCAAGACTAACGAGCTCCCACTGGAAGTCACCTGGAGCTAACTCCTTCAGCCTCTGCACAATCTGGGTCTCAGAGACCTCTCCTCTGGTAACTTTGACAACCCCAGTGATCATACTCTGGGTCTCGTCAGGAACCTCCCTCTCATTAGGAGACTCAAAGAAAGTGAGCTCCGCACAATACACTCCATACATCATAAGAGACGGTACTGATCTCGCAAAATTGGACATTCCCCCGTATCATGTGCCGGCTTGCCACAAGTATCACAAAGTTCAGCCACGCACTCAGCAATAAAATGACCCTTCTCTCCACAATGATAGCACAACATTTTCTCCCTCTTGCGCGCCCACTTGGATGCCCTATCCAAATCAGCCCTGTCTACCGTCTCCACTGACGCTGACACCATGGTCTCATTCCTGGGTAGCTCAGCATTAGCGAGCGCCATCACCACATCCATAGCCTGATCGGACAACACCGGCAGCTCGGCAGTCCTGACGGTGGTCGTCTGCTCGACGACAACAGGCGGAGGAGGCTATCATGGACGGAACCGGCCACCTCGACCACCTCGACCACCACGATGATCGCGGAAACCACCCCGCTGTCGATAGCCTGGGCCAGACGCCCCTCAACAAAACCACCCGGAGGACCGAGAAAAGGTCTCTCCGCCGAACCATCGCTCTGCCAAGCATATCCACGGCCACCACCCGTCGATGAGGAGCCACGGTGTTGACCATCCTCATATGCATTGTAAGCATCATCTCCCCATTGACCCCTGGGCATTCTAGAAGCACCTTCAGCACCCGAGGTTTGAGGCGGTGGTGCCTGCGTCTGCACCGGCGCATCCCGATTCTGCATCAGCCTGGCGACGTAGTGAGGCGGAGGGGCCGCCTGAGGCTGCTGACCGGGCGTCACTCCCTGGTTCCCAGGCGTAGGCGGCCTAGGCGCCGTGCCACCACGGCCCGCGGCGGCAACCCCAGCCAGGCCAAGCACCGACGGGCGAGGACCGTGAGTCGGCCCGCCTCGCCTGACCGCAGGCAACACCGACGAGCCCTGCGTCAGCGGCCGAGCACCGGGCAGCGAACCTCCACCGCGACCCGCCGCCGCATTCGCCACTCCACTGATCACCATAGTACCCCCTCCCACAGCAGTTTGCAACGGCAACACACCTCCGCGGCCAGAGCCTAGGGCCGGCAGCGGCGCAGCACCACGGCCGCTGCCAGCGCCCGGCGGTGGCGCTCCCCTGGCGCGGCCAGTCCCGGCTGACACGACGGCTTTTTTCCCCGGCGGCAAAGCTGCACTGCGGCCCGCCATGGCCCCAAGTGGAGCGATACGCTAAGCGCGACCACTCCCAAAAGAGCGGAGCCGAGGTCTCCGTCGTTGGAAAACCCTAGGGTGCAATGCGGAGGACGGCGACGTCGAACGAACAGCGATGCATGCGACGTCCCCCACCAGATCGATCGGGACCGGACTTGCCTGGGCCACATACCTAGCAGTCCCTGGCCCAATGATACACTGCGGCCCAACATCCGAAACCAGCCCACTTCAGCCCAGGAGCGAGTTCAAACGCTCCTGGTGAGCTGCCTTGATCTGGATCACCGTGATCGCCAGCGTCGCCGCCGCGATCACCTCTGGCACCGATCTAGGCCATGCCCGACGTGTTTTCTTTCTTCACGTCGCCGTAGTCCATGACTCCGGCCGAATCAGATCGATAAGTGTTAGGTTGGGTAAACTTACCTTAGGCAGGGGGCCCTTCCATGGCCCGATCGCCGTAGCCGCCGTTCTCCGATGAACCATACGGCACGGCATCTCCTTCTTATCTCCCACGTGCAGCCGAACCCTAGCCGGATCATCGGGGGGCAAGATTTTGTCGATCGTCGTCGCCACTTCATCTTCATCGTATCCGGCATTGAAAAACTCGCATAGTTGATCGGAAGGCGTCGACAATGGCGGAGATGGCGGCGTCGTATCCGCCTCCTTGTCCCCATCGTCTTCGTCGGCGTCGGCGAGAGCCCAGAACCGGCCCCCCACCCGCCGTCGGTCGCCGGAGAATGGAGGCGGCGGCCCCGCGGTCACCACGCCGGTCGCCTCACGCATTCTTTTTTAATTGCCCTCCAACCTAAGCCATGTACACAGGATGGCATGGAAATAGAAGGCAACAGAAAGAAAGCTAGTAACAAATTCATCTTCAAACCTTCTGCAGTGATATTCGCCTATAGAAACCTCCTTAATTCTAGCAGATTTGATTCCAAGGTCCTATCCTCTCAAGTCCTATATCACTCAGCGACCATGATTGCAAATCTCCATGTTCCAACCTTGGAATGGGTAAGCATAAGTGCGAGAGTATGAAATCCGGATGAAACAAGGGTGTCCTATAGGTGATAGCTCGTCCTGGCGAGGGCAGCATGGAGGCGAGATAACGAATAAGGTCTATTATTACAAAGATGTAATCATATATACCCCTTCCTTTCGATAGTAAGACCCCCTTGTATGTTTGGTTAAAATATGGTCATGAATTTAACTAATAAAATATGAATGATAAGCAACAAAAAGTATATGAATGGATAGTTCTTTCGAAACGAATAAAGTAGTATACTTTTTGACATTAATTTATATTTTACTAGTCAAAACCATGGTCAAAGTTTGGCCTGAAATACGTTCTCACAAAATGTATCATAACTTTACCATATAGATTATATTATCTCTTATGTCAAAATTACTTTCTGAAGGCAAATATAGCCTTAAAGGCCAGTTCTTTTGTAGCTTCTGGCAGCTTATTGTGAAAATAAGCCAGAAGCCCAAAAGAACTCGTTTGGGGGTCTTGGCTTAACTTATTTTCACAGCGTCCTCCTTCACAATGAAAATAAGCTGGGGGTTGAGCTCCTTCCCGCATAAGCCCACTTAAGATGAAAGGGTATATTTTGTTGCCATTGTTGTTTGCACATTTTACAGAAGAAATGCCACCGCTCAGCCCCTGGCCAGTTTCCCTCGATCCCCCGAGAAAAACGATTCGCTCGTCCTCTCGCTCGCTCGTCTCACCGGGAGAGGCGCACCCAGCGACAGAGAAGCTAGGGTTCCTCCCAGGCCAGCCGCCGCCGCCGCGGCACCGCCGCTCTCCGTCGATCCAGCCCGTCCCTTCGGCGCCGCCAAGATGGACGGCGGGTAGGCCACCCTCCGCCGCTGTACCTTCCTCTCACGCCTCACTGGGCAACACACCTTCCCCATCTGCCTCCAGCCTTTCAAGTTGCTCCGGTCGATGCCCCACTCCGGCAGCCGCATCCAGCTCCACCTGTGGACCAGGGCGACCTCCATCTTATCCCCCCACCGGTTCCTTCTCAAACCTCCACTCCCACCCTCTCCTTCCTCCCATCCTCCCAGTCTTCTGTGACATGCTTCAATTTGGATGAGCCATTTCGTTCTCTTTCTAGTAATCATGGTCTGTTAGTGATTAGTGAGCCACCTGCAGATCTGTTAGTGATTTGGATGATATGATTCAGAAATTGATGCGAATTCCACCTGTGCCCAAGGGTATTATAGACTATTCACTGGAAGTATGAGAAAATAAGCCAAACGACGGAAGCTAAAAAGAACTGGATGGCTTATTCTTATGGGCTTATTTCTATGGCAGCTTCTCTGAGGCTTATTCCCATCGCAGCTTATGGATAAGCTGCACCTCAAAAGAACTGGCCCTAAGTCAACACTTGGCACCAAATGTATTGAGATCATTCCATAATGGATTGTTTAAATCTATTCTAGCATCTGGTTTCATCAACTCTTGGATAACTGCCATGAAAGGAGTTCAAAAACCATGTAAGACCTACAAGAAAGAAAACTAGAAAATAATTTATCCATGTGGCAAGTGTAGTGTTCTATTTTTGGTGTAATTATTTTGTTAGTCTTCTTAGGGAATTCGTTAGTCAAACATATGTACTCTCATGGTGTCATACACAATATTTTATTTTCCAGAGCGGTGCCTTGTTAGGAGAGTTCATTATGGAATAGTTCAACACCTGTGATCTGACATAGATATCCATATACACTCATGCTTTTGTCATTCTGAGATTGATCACCCACTTGCAAAGAGATGTCTAATTTCACTCACTACTTCACTAGAGTTTCAACAGTTCAAAAAGTGTATATGGAAATCAACCTCAGAATTCGCGGTGAAGCCAACAATGTTGTTTCTTTTTTCTTCACAAAACCAGTGTAAGGAATTCAGACTCTCATACTAGGGTGAGTGGAGAATATGAGAAAAGAGTACATCGTTACTGTTGGGCCTTCCTGGAATTTGCATTGCGACATATAATTATACATGATAAATTCTTTTGATGAAAAGAACTATAATAACTCAAAATTTGTATCGAGCCAATATAACCACAACGAGTACAAAGGCTAAAATTACAACAATAATTAACTCTCCATTGCTCGTTTCAACCAGTCAGGTGAAGCCATGTTGCTTTTAAATGTGCCTTTCTAGAATGAGTGTTCCCGATGTAATTGCCTCTCCTTTCTCCCTAATTATGGGCCATGTAGGTGGCTCCCTTTAGTTTTTTCCTGGCAAGATAGCATTTCCTCGGAACTTTTGTGGTTCATGTTCTCGCTCAATCTTCTAGAATTGTCAATCGTGCCGACTCATCGTGAAGTGATATTTACCTCAGAGGTTTGGATATCCATGGATACTACTCCATAGGTAGGATAGGAACCCATGAAAATTTTCGTGGGCGGGTAATGGGAATCCTCGTGGGTATCGGGTATGGATTCAATATTTCTCAACCTATGTAAAAACCTATACATTTCCATCTATAAACCCTACCCCCACCATCCGGATCTCTCTTCTTTTTGTTGTTGATGCATGCATATGATTGACGCCTAACTCTAACGGGTCACATAGTCTTCGAGTTTTACCACATGCGCCTCCATGAACTCCCCCAAACATCACTGAGGATAATTGTAGAAATGTGGGTATCTTGTTCTGAAAGGTATACCATGGTCTTCAAGTTTCAGAAATGGCTTTAATAGTTCCAAACTATACGGCATACTCTTCACTTTCATCACTCCACCTTAATATATGGGGTCGCCTTAGTTAGGCAAGTACACGTGCAGTGATATAACCCTTTAGTGTTTATTTATAATTTGGTCTTACCAAACCCTTTTTTCACCGAACATGCATGAGCTTTGTCAATTTCATTAAGATAGGGGGAAATGGAAACATAGTAGAAAAATTATTTACGAAGAAGTGAAACCTAACAAAGCCACTACCTATTGACAATAGAAGCCAACTCGAACTTGTCTAGACCCTCCTTCACTAGATAAGCGACCTCGAGATCTTGAAGGGGCACATTATGGAAAATTCAGTGGTTCCGCTCCTTCCAAACATGCCACAAAAACATAGATGAGCACTTACCTAAAAAGTTTCCACGCATATGCTTCCAGTGACATGATGTGGATCTTCCACCAATCATCGAGGGAATAGTGGTAGTAATCGAAAACTAGCCCGCGACTATGCCAGACCCCACTAGTAAAATAACAACTGCATGCAAGATGCTCATTAGTCACAAACTCCATAAGACAAAGAGAACAAGCCCCTCATGCCACCAACCATGGAAAACAAGCTAGTTAGAAGTAAGCTTCTTATGATACAGAAGAAGCCACATAAATAACATGCACAAGATGCAATTTTGCCTACCATATTTTGTATGGCAAAAAGGGAATGGAAACACCCCAAAAACGCAGGCCTATATGTCGACCCAGTCGAATAAATGCCATTCGGAGAAACTATCCAAAAATAGGGTATTGGGTGACGGTGTCGTGGTGCACCGCTTGGAGAGCAATCCAAAGGGAGATAAACTCTCGAATCAAACCGGTAGTTGTGAAGGCCCTAAAGGAATGCATCCAACAATTATCAGCGAGGACACAATGGACATATTGTCACTTCCATCAAGTAGGGGCAAAAGGGATGGTGCTACCATATATTTCGGAGTATAGCAATCGAGTTAATGGTCAAACCAAAAACTAGTTTTAACACCATCTACCACCACAATCTTGGTGACCGCACGAAAATGAGCCATCATCACAGGGGAGGGCCAGGCCGTGCCATGGTCTGTCCGGTGATGTTGACTACAACCACTACCATGGGAGGTGAAGGGATCTCCCAAAGTGTTTCGAATCAAGTAAACCAAGGCGACCAATCTCTTTTGGCTTGGAAACAACACTACAGTTGACCGACAAGTGACCACTGACAACCTGGCCCTCATCGTCTCCTTTCCAAATGAAAGTTCATTGAAACCTATTAATCTATGGGTCTCCCACTTGGGCAGGGGGGAGATCGTCATATACTACTGTTCAATTGCGTTTAGCAAGAGCGACCCTTCCCATTCTAATGAAATGCTTCCCTCTCCAACCTTTGAGCCTTGAGGCCCATTTATTATTTCTTTGTTCAAAAGTTAAATAATCTCTTGTCTGAGAAACTCTCTGGCTCCAGATATTGGATGTGTGACGCAACAATTCTCAGAGTCTATAGAACATGCCTAATTTAGCTACCAAATTCCTTAACTTTGCCAGAAAAAACTACTGAGATGAACACTTGAACAAGAGGTTATTGGAATGCGCAAAAGAAACTTTGTATCCAAGGCTTGCTCAACAACTTAGTCTACAGACACAATTGATACAACTGTATATCAAAGAATTGATAAACAATTCTCAACATAGATGGAGAATGGGCAACTAATTGGGTTCTCATCCTTGGCACGTGAAAGTTTTTATCACAACATATTCACCACAATATCAAGCAAAATAATCAACATGGGTCACTTTATGTCAGGTCTTTCAGAGTATGATTCAAAATTGGCATTCACATTACCAACACTCGCACCTTGGAGAAACTGAAAAAATGACCCATGTTGATCACAAACTTACTCAGAGTAGTGCCTTGTTATCTTCCGTTTGGGACACTACATCTCTGACCTCTTTCTTGGTGAATATCTAAGGTCCTCATGCCTCTTCATCGAGTTATGAATGCAATCTTCTTTTGTTGCAAGTTATTAGATCTAACAACGCATACACACAAGTACAAGGACCACCAGGGTCAAAACAAGACTAAATTGGCCAAAAAGAAACAAGATTACATGAAGCCCCATGCGCGAGAACGTTCTTTTCCTCATAGAAATGGCCTCTTTCTCGTTGAATACCTCAGTAACTTGGGAGATATAGATAATCGCGCCATAACTCGGCGTGTGTGTTATTTGATACGTTTACCATTGGCAAGAAGATAAAATTTGGCAAATCCATAAATATGTTGTTTGCCCTCCAGAAGATGTCTTACTTCGGCCCGTTGATTCCATTTCATTGGCCCCCTCCACTTTTAAGAATTTAGTGATTTCAAATGACATGGCTTGTGCATAAGAGCGTACAACAATAATATTCACGGAGACATGGAGTACATGGGTTCGAGCTCACACGAGGTCGGATGAACAGTAAAATCCAGAAAAAATGGCAAAAAAATCTCAGTTTTTGGGCAAGAAGCATTGATGTTTCTTCTACATGCGTTCAGATTTTCAGAATGAAATCACATCTGTGGAGGTATGGGAAAAAACCGATGCTCTAAAAAGATTTTTTTGAAGCATCAATTTTGTTTTTTTGTCCACACTTCCACAAATGTGATTTCATTGTGAAATTTTGCATGGGTGTATAAAATAACTCAATGTTTATTGGTAAAAAAATCATATTTTTTAATTTTATTTATTCCCTTCGATCTAAATTAATTATCGCAGCTTTAGTACAACTTTCGAAGGGAGTACTATTTTTGCAGAATTTACTGTTCATCCAAGCTCCTGTGAGCTCGAGCTCATCACTTTCGTGTTCACAAGACCCTATCCTATTCACAACACTTTGCTTTTTAAGCCTGCAAGGTGCTTAGAGGAGGTACTTAGTAAGATAAGCCAAACTTTTCTCGAGCACCAGTGCTTGGCTTTGTAGGAGGGGTGCCTAATTACACGTCTACTCTCTACAAATAAGCACTGGTGCTTAAGAAAAAACCAGTTTATCTAAGCGCCACCTCTAAGCACCTTGCATTGTACCAGACCTTAGTTCTTAGTTTCGGAGCATATGACAAAACCAATTATATTTCTTCAGAATAGCTAAAAAACACATGACCATGTGGGCATACCCTCTTAATGTACACATCATAGGCACACACATATAGTAAGACACCAAACAAAAATTCACTGGAAAAAATCAGAAAGAATCAACGGATGAACAGAAACAAAATCGTCGGAAGCAAGCTCTCATGGATCTTCAATTTCTGCGTGGCTACAGATCCCTCCGGCCGCTCAGGCTGGCCTTGGACTGGGCGTACTCGGAGGAGGTGAACTCCTGGCTGCCGAACGCCATCCGCTGGAACTGCCTGATGTCCGCCGTGTTGGCGGCGTTGAACATCTGGCTCTTCCCGGGCTGCACGCCGTTGGTCAGGTCCACGTCGTTCAGGGTCAGGCTGTCCAGGATCCTAACGACCTGCAACACAGCCCACGACGAAGCAGTCAATAATGGCGAGACGTTGCCAGGTCCGATCGAAGGTTCTTCTTCCTCGCCGGCACGTACCTGCCCCATCTTGGGCCTCCTCGCGGCCGAGTGCCGGATACACGCCGCCGCCGCCTCGATGACGCGGAACATCTCGACGTCGTCGTAGTTGCCGTCGAGGCGAGGGTCCACCAGCTCCTCGAACTCCTGCTCGTCGATCGCGCGGTTCAGCAGCGGCCTCGACTGCCACGAGCAAGAGCAGCACGTTGTCAGTGACGGATACGGTGGTATTGTACTGCCGTTCTGCTGCTTCCGGTGATCTTTCTTACCCACTCCACGAGGCTCTCGTCGCCGAGGGGGCGGGACGAGTCGACGGGCTTCCGGCCGGTGATGAGCTCCAGGAGCACCACGCCGAAGGAGAACACGTCCGATTTCTCCGTCAGCTTCCCCGTCGACGCGTACTCCGGCGCCAAGTACCTGTTCGTTTTGAGTCACCACAGCACAAACACAGATTTTGACAAGTTTTCCTAATTTTCTGTCGACGTGCCGAGATGAATGACTCCTGCAAAGATGATTTATTTACCCGAATGTGCCCATCACGCGCGTGGAGACGTGCGTCACGTCGTTCTCCGCGAGCCTGGCGAGCCCGAAATCCGCGACCTGGATTACGATGAACACGACATTCAGGAGGTTTCGTCAGTAACTTAACATACCATCTCGACAACGACATCCATTTATTCAGAAAGTGCAGAACCTGAGCTTCGAAGTTGTCGTCGAGAAGGATGTTGGATGACTTGATGTCCCTGTGGATGATCCTTGGATGACCTATATACAACACAAAAGAGCATACAAAATCAGCTGAAAACTCAGAACGAATAGACGCAGAAATAGCAACCAAATTAATCCCATCCAAATCTTACAATCCTCGTGCAGGTAGGCCAACCCGCGCGCCGATCCCGCCGCGATCTTCACCCTCGTCGGCCAGTCCATCACCGGTCTCCCCCTCCCTGCAAGCAAAGCAATTTAGACACACCGGTGAGCCATGGCCGTTCAAGAAGTTAATTTTAGCAAGTGAAATGGAGGTGGTGGTGCTGTGCGTCCGCCGAGGCAGAGACGGTCCTACCGTGGAGGTTGTGGTGCATGGTGTCGTTGGCGACGAAGTCGTAGACGAGGAGGCGGTGGTCCTCGGAGATGCAGTAGCCGACGAGGGAGACGAGGTGGCGGTGGTGGACGCGGCTGATGATCTCCACCTCCGCCTGGAACTCGCGCTCGCCCTGCCCGCCGCCGCCCTTGAGCTGCTTCACGGCCACCTCCCTGCCGTCGCCGAGCGTGCCCTTGAACACGCACCCGAACCCGCCCTCCCCGAGCAGCTTGTCGCGCGAGAACCCGCCGGTGATCTCGTACAGCTCGTCGAACGAGAACGACTTGCTGTTGCCCACGCTGAGGTCGCCCGACGTCGCCACGCTCCGAGCCGGCCCCTGGCTCCCCATCGTGCTGCTGTAGTTCGCCGACGCGAACTGCGGCGGCGGCGGCTGCTGCTGGTACTGGTACTGTTGCTGCTGCTGTTGGTTCCCGTACGACTGGCTCATCATCGCCGACATTCCCGGCTGGCTGAAGTTCCCCGACCCCGGAGCCGACGGCACCCGCAGGAACGGCGCCTCGCCGGACATGTGCTGCGGCGTGTACGGCGGCGCGGCGAAGCCCGGGTAGTACTGGTCCGAGTACTTCCGCTTCCGTCGCTTCGTCAGGCAGACGAACACGCCCGCGAAACAGAGGAAGGCGATCACGGCCACGACTGCCACGCCCGCCGTGGCGCCGGAGCTCATGCCGCCACCGGTGCTTGGCGGTGCCGGTGCCGTCACGCTTCTATCAGCCGTAGGCGGTGTTACCGCTGAAGCAGGAGGTGAGTGCGCCGTGGCAGATGAGCTCGTCCGCGCCGACGGAGGCGGCGCATAATCCACGGCGGATTGCTTCGGTGGCGGCGTGGCGTTCACCACCGGAGACGCTGTTGGCTCCTCGGCGGCAGGCGGAGGTGACGCTTTGGAAGAAGGCGGCTTGGCCTGCGATTGCGATGGTGGCGGCGCCTGAGTGGGAGAAGTTGGCGGCGCGGCCGCGTTATCCGGTGGGGGCGGGGCATTATCAGGTGGAGGCGGTGCGGCCGTGTCTGCAGGAGGCGGGGCAGCAGAGACCGGGGAGGGTGGCGGGGGAGGCAATGCATCAGGTGGAGGCGGCGGGGATGCCACCGGCGGAGGAGGCGGCAATGCCTCCGGCGGAGGGGGAGAAGACGCCGCGGGCGAAGGAGGCGGCGCGAGTGGCTGTGATGGCGGGGGCGAAGACGGAGACGGCGGTGGGTCCGAGGGAGCTGATGGGGAAGGCGGCGGTGGAGAAGAGGAGGACGAGGGAGAAGGAGGAGGGTCGGAAGAGGAGTCGGGAGTAGGAGGCGGCGGCGAGTCGTCGGTCGAGGAGGGCGGTGGCGTGATGGTGCCTGTCACGGTGTCTACTGCATCGGCGGCCTCGTCGGCCGCTTCGGCGGCACCGCCACCGGGACCGCGACCACCGCCTTTTGCTTGGAGCAGAGTTCTCATTGTGTGCAGCGCTGTAAAAAGGAGGGAAACGGTCAGAAGTTCAGAACAAATGCACTATTCTCATCAAATAAAAATATAGACAACGTTCATCACAAACAAAAACATTAATTCAGGGGTTATAACTGCTCTTCTCTCAAAAAGAAAAGGAAAAGGGTCTGAAGCCACATCATGCAAAATTGCTGAAGCCTGATGCTATAACAGGGTGTTTGTGCAGCATTTTCTCTTGATCAAGAGTTGAAGACACATAATTACAGCAAGGGTTAATTTTAAAATGACGGTGAAAAATCCCCGTTTAAGATGCGCTCTTCGCTGGACAACTTAATCATGGGCCTCCATCATATTTATAATATCCCACCGACAAAATCCAAAACGGTTGACTTGAGTGCAGGATTTCAGCAAAAAGATGATCCACTTCCAACACATGTTCTGCTAGCTTGCAACAACCCAACTGGGAACTAGTACAAGATTCTTCCAGCTCGGTCGTTAAGAGAACCAACTAATTACTTGGAAACTTCCGTTTGGTTCACAGCATGCATGCCATGCATGCATGTACGGAGAGCATATGCTAAAGAGAATACCAACAAAGAACACAATAATCCCCAGGAAAAGAAATAATACCACTACCACCATAAAAGGGCCTTCTAATATTCTTGAATTAGGCATCGTCTACTAGCTCAAGAGCCATCGATTCACAAGAATGAGAAGGAAGAAGATGATGATAGCAATCCACGGACCGTACCTTGGGATCAGAAGAAGATCAGCCACCGCCACCTGAACCACGAATCAGAGCAAGACCCG
The DNA here is from genome assembly GCF_018294505.1 of Triticum aestivum. Taxonomy (NCBI): domain Eukaryota; kingdom Viridiplantae; phylum Streptophyta; class Magnoliopsida; order Poales; family Poaceae; genus Triticum; species Triticum aestivum. Next base: position 170,415,029 of record NC_057813.1, read on the forward strand.
AACCGATCGGCCGAGCAATGCAGCCTCAGCTCTCATGCTGCTGCGTTGGGGATCGGCAAGAAGAGACGCAGCCGTGGAGGAAGAGGGAGAAATGAAATGGCGGGGCACACATTGCCGTCTGTCTCCCTCCTTTGATCGTCGCTTTTGCTGTTGGGGCTGCAAAGAACGTGGCAGCGACGACTCTCTGGAATGGAATCGCTGTGCTGGAACACGTCCGACGACCAAAGTTTACATGTAGTAGTATGTGGACATGCATATAATAATAGTAGTTCTGGCTTGGTTAAACTATGCATGGGAGAGGAGGAGGGGGAGAAGCGAGCAGGTAGTAGTCGCGGCCCTGCCATTGTCGACTCCTGCAGACGGTCGGTGGAACTTCAACTGAACTAACTACGGGAGGGGAGGGCTATTATTGGTGGCGCATCCTGCATCAGTACGTCTACTACTGCTCTCGCACACCGGGCAGACGAAATCGGTCCTGATAACGCCGAGAGGCGCGCCATATTAACGCCGGGCTGGAAAAATTACATTTTTTGCACGCCCAGCCGTTCCGGGCACTACATCGGGGCCCAAAAAACGCGCGCGGCATAAGTGATTCAGCGCGCGGGGCGAAACGGCATCACGCGCCGCTTATTTCGTGTGCCCGCTCCCGCGCGCTGCACACTCGAGCGCCCGCGCCGCACTGCCGCCACCCTCCCCTGCCGCGTCGCTTTCGCCCCGCACCGCGCCGTCGCTGGCGAATTCGACTGTTTTTTTTTCGAAAAGGGGGTTCACCTCAGCCTCTGCATCAGAAAGATGCATACGGCCGCCCCGACATCCTCCTCACCCCTTCCTACACCCGCGGCCTCCTCCTCCGCCGCCGACGCAAACCCTAGCGCAGGGAGCTTTGACTTCGCCTCCGCCGGTGCTCCTTCAAGCAACGGTCTCGCGTGTGACATTTTCATGGCACCACGGATGACCTCGGCAGGTGGCGGTGCGCCGGCGCCTGCCGTGAAGCCATGTGCCCCCCTCTCGAAGCTCCCAAATGTGGCGGCGGCGAAGGCGGGCAAGGTGTCCGGAAAGAAGAACAAGGCGGTGGACGGCTCCTCTAGGCGGTCGAAGAAGAAATTTGCAGGGCGTGCGCCGGATGCGATGGTGACCGAAGCGCCGGCGAGCTCTCTTGTTGCGCCTGCGGCCAATACGCACAAGGTGTTCGATGAAGTGCCCACAAGGTATGATTTCACGCATTTCGTTGTTTTTTTTTCATGAATGGATAGCTTATTTGTTTTGTTGTATATACTTCGTAGTTTCAGTGATGAGACATATATGTCAACTATGGGTGTTGGCTCCAACAATTCTCATTGGTCTCAAACCAATGATGTGCATTTAGATGATCATGAGTTTGACGTGGACAAGGATGGTGAGGGTAGCATCGATGCACCGAAAGAAAGAGCGGGCAACTACACCATGGACGAAGACATCTTGTTGTGCAATACATGGTTGCAAGTGTCTAGGGATGCCACCATTGGAGGGGACCAAAGTAAAGATGCATACTGGATCTGGATGAAGGAGCACTTTGATTTACACAACAAAAGTGGAATTGACCGCACGGAAAGATCTCTTTGCTCCCGGTGGTCGACAATCAACAGAGATTGTCAAAGGTGGGAAGATAGGGTAAGTGCCATTTCTTTCATGATTCTTCCATGTTCATGCTTCTTCTTTGGTGCTTCAAGTGCTAACTTGTTCTTTTGTTTGTAGCTCACTATTGCACAAGACTTATTTCAAGGAGAGGAGAAGAAGACCAAGAAAGGGAAGATCAAGAAAGGGAGACCATTTACCTTGCCCCATTGCTATGATGCATTGAAGGATGATGAGAAATGGAAGCCCCGTGAAGGTGTTAACGAGGAGAGCAACAAACGCAAGCAAACTATTGATTTGGATGAGGAGGAGGAGGATGCATCAAGTAATGATGGCAAGAGAAGCCCTACACCAAACTCGGTTGCCTACTCCAAGCCAAAAAGACCAAATGGAGGCAAGAAAGACAGAAAAGAAAAGAAGAAGAGTAAAGGAGATGATGAGCTAAAAATGCTACGGAAGCTATTGTGAACGCAAGAAAGGAAGCGAATGAGGTGAGGAAGATGGCAAGAAACCAAGATGCGGCGGCCGAGGAGAGGAAGGTGGCATTGGAGGAGAAGAAATTGTCCATGGAGATCGAACTAGATAGTTGGAATGGGAGAAGTACTTGTTCTTCATGGACACATCTACCCTCGATGAGAAGCAAAAGGAGTACGCCAATCTTGCCCGTTAAGAGGTCTTGGTCCAAAAAAGAGCCATGGCCATGGGAGGCATGGGAGCTACTATGGGAGGCATGGGTGGCATGGGAGGCATGGCTACCATAGCAGGCATGGGTGGCTTCAGAGCTACCATGGGCGGCATGGGAGACATGGGTGGCTTCGGAGCTACCATGGGAGGCATGGGTGGCTTCGGAGCTACCATGGGAGGCATGAGTTTTGCGTCTCTCATGGGAGGCATGGGAGCACCTCCGGGTGACATGGGTGGACACATGTCTTTCGGTGTGCCTCACATACCTTCGCATGATGTCGTTGGAGATCTTGCCAACACCTTCCGAGCTCCCCATGATGATGCGGCGTGACACAATGAAGAGGAGGAGGAAGAATCATCTTCGGATGAGGATAATCGGAGGAAGAGGAGGACGAAGATGAGGATGCGGCATGATTGTTGATGTGCCATTTGTTTGTGTGAACTTTTATGTCATGAACTTGGTTGGGTGATTTTGAACTTGGTTGGATGATGATGTGGCATGATTGTTGATGTGTCGTGCAATTGAACTATACTATGTCTTTTTTTGATATTTGAAATATCACCATATTGTCTCCAAAATGAACATGTTGCAAGCGCCAGTTGCTCACACGCGCTATAGTTTAGCTGCTGGAGCAACGCGCACACAATTTTTTGCAGCGGCCGCTGGAGCCAGCGCTCCCCGGCGCGCTGAAAGTGACTATTTTGGCATTGTAAACTATTTTTAGCGTGTCACGCGGTTGCATGCCTGTTGGAGATGCTCTAAGGTCAGACAGGAGCGTCTCCTCTTCTTTTTCTTTTTCTGAGAGAAAGAGAGAGGAAACAAACGTCTCCTAATCTTTCTGGCTGCATGGATGGGGGGGCTTTGGTTCCTCGCGGCGGCACGGGCCAGGCCGTAGGTCCCTCTTCCTCGCCTCCCTCCTCGTCCCTGTTGCCGTCGGCACCTGCCACGTGACCCACGGATGAAGAGCACATGACACCATCTTCGGACCCCCGTGGCTGGCCGGCCTGGGGCGACATGTTAGTGTTGCACGATGGCATGGTGCTTGCGCTAGCACTGATGTTCATGATCTGTAAGGCCAGCACGGCGACAATTGTGGTGCTTGGCTTCGCCTTCGCCCTTCACCGCAAGGCACCCTGTCATGCGCGATGGCGATGATGGTGCTATCGGATACTCGTTCTTGGATGCTCCGCGTGATGGTGTCCTAGATTACAGGGTGTTCACCACATTGTTCTGCCATTCATGGGTCGGGCCGAGGACCCACCAACAACTGAAGAATGGGCCACGCAAGTCGTGGCCCCCGGCGTACTCAAGATGGAATCCTTCAAAAACTTGTTGTACACTTCATGGCGTATTCAAATGATCGGCATGTTGTCCCTAGTTGTCGTTGATATACTTGTAACCCTAGATAACCCTGGTGCGTATATAAGCCGAGGGGTTTAGTCTGTAGAGGTAGGTTGAAGGTTTTTAGAGCTTAGAACTCATTCATACGGTCTCGAGGTAGATCATCCTTACTTTATACCCCATCCACAATCAATACAATACAAGCAAGACGTAGGGGTTTACCTCTTCGAGACAGCCCAAACTTGGGTAAATATTGTGTCCCTTTTACTTCATGTTACCATCGTGCCAAGATCACCAGCTCGGGACCCCTTACCCGAAATCCGCCATTTTTAGCACCGACATTTGTGGCCCATGCAGGGTCATGTGTGTGGTCACGAAGGAACGATGAAAGCATCATTTAACAATCAGATCCATGCCGGCGTGCCCCTCATGCCAGAAAATCAATCACTTGATTCAACCAAGGCTCAGAAGCGCTTGGGAACCCCCACCCGCCGTTAGGACTTGAAGCCCAACCGAGGATCTTCAAACGATTGCCGTCCCAAATCCGGTTTTATGCTCGTTGGATCACGATCACAACCGGCCAAACCAAGCCTGGAGCTCAGATCCAAATTCTCACCAAAGCGACTTGATTAACGTTATCGCACAATCCTTCCCAAGGCTCCTTCAAGCCATCCTCGGGAGGATTTTCTCGAAGACCAATGTCGGATCAGACTAGAATCAAATTTTCTCTCCCACCCACCCCCACATCGCGTATTGCCCCGATAATTCTAGGATAACTGACATGTGAAACATGGCCTATGTCACACAAAAACCTAAAGAGCCAGTCCAGCAGTTTTAGATGCGATTCTTTTCTTAAAACATAATATCCCAAATTGCTATGACGCGGAGGCCTTAGCAGCATTCCGCTCCAATTGCCACGATGAAGGCATCTCTAACATCTTGGCACCGATACGTGTTAGACTGTCCCCCAAACTATCAGACATCATATCAAGATACTGCGTCATGGAAGACGTCTGGCTAGCAGAAAAAGAACAAAGGGATTCGATCCAGGGTCTGTTAGACTCCGATGATAACAGGCGCATGCATATCAACCGACGCCAAAAACGCTCTAGAGCCAACAAGCAAGTCGATCAGCCTACACGGAAAAAGAAGCATCTGGAGCAAGGACCCAAATCTGCGCTAGATATGGTCTTGGACGAACCATGTGCAATCCACTATGTCTCATTGAACGCAAACCCAATCCACAGGCTTCATGCATGTTGGGTCGTTAGGCAGGTGGAAAAAGGAGGGGTAAACATCCTAGATAACCTCGTAACCCAAAAAGGCCGAGGAAAAGTACCAAGCTGGGAGGGACAATCATCCGATGAGGATGTGATCCTAATGATCTATGAGACTCGCCCATCAAAGAACTAGCAGAAAAGAGCTCCCCCAGAAACAAACCACATGGTAACCTTGCATAGCAGGTGGTTGGACACCCCGATCACCTTTGGGCAGGATGATCAACCGTCATGTAGCCCCAGCCAAGGTGTCGCGGCCCTAGTTCTTGACCCCATTATTGACGGCTATAGACTAACCAAAGTCTTGATGGACGGCGAAAGCAACTTAAACCTCATTTACGAGGACAGTTTGCAAAAGATGCAGTTCGACAAGTCGCGCATCAAGCCAAGCCAAACCATGTTCAAGGGAATCATCTCAGGGAAAGAGGCACGATGCAGTGGTAGGGTCATGCTCGATGTGGTATTCGGAACACCTGACAACTACCAGGTTAAGGAGTTAATCTTCAACATCATACCCTTCCGAAGTGGTTACCATGCTCTACTTGGACGAGACACGTCCGCTAGGTTTCACGCCATCCCCCACTACGCATATATGAAGCTAAAGATGTTAGAACCAAATGGAGTGATCACAGGTGCCAGCAACGCAGATAGATCGCTCAAAGCCAATAATAAAATGGTAGCACTCGCCTTAGAGGTCGATGCCCTCACGACCGAAGAATTAACAACACTGCACACAATGGTGGACAGAGACGACGTCATCCTCGACAAGAGGGCTAAATCCACGTTGTTTAAACTAGCTGATGAGATAGTTAAATTTCAGGTGCATCTCAAGGACCCTTCTAAAATGGCCTCCATTGGAGCACGACTAGACCCGACGCTTGATGAAGCACTACATGCTTTCCTTCTGGAAAATTACGACATCTTTGCTTGGCATCCATAAGACATGCAAGGAATCCCAAGAGACCTTGTAGAGCACAACCTCAATATAATCGGGGGATTTAAACCTGTTAAGCAGGCACACCGTCGGTTCTTGGAACCAAAAAGACAAGCAATAGTAGAAGAGCTGTCCAAGCTATTAAAGGCCGGATTCATCCGTGACCCCGATTGTGTGGCCAATTTGGTCATGGTACCAAATAAGGACAAATCATGGCGCCTCTGTATGGACTTCAAGGACGTCAATAAGGCATGCCCAAAAGATCCATTCTCATTTACCTCGGATTGATCAGATAGTGGATGCCATAGCAAGACACAATTTACTTTGTTTCCTTGACGCCTACTCGGGATATCATCAAATAAAAATGAGAGAGTTCGACCAAGCGGCCAAGCTATTAGAGGCCGGATTCATCCGTGATCCCGATTGTCTGGCCAATTTGGTCATGGTACCAAATAAAGACAAATCATGGCGCCTTTGCATGGACTTCAAGGACTATAATAAGGCATGCCCAAAAGATCCATTCTCATTTACCTCGGATTGATCAGATAGTAGATGCCATAGTAGGACACGATTTACTCTGTTTACTCGATGCCTACTTGGGATATCATCAAATAAAAATGAGAGAGTTCGACCAAGCGGCCACAATTTTAGTAACTCCTTATGGGCCATTTTGTTTCAGTATAATGCCCTTTGGCCTAAAAACAATGGGGCAACTTACCAGCAAATGGTTCGGACGTGCCTGGAGCCACAAATCAGAAAAACACTCGAAGCATGTGTGGACGATGTGGTTGTCAAAACCAAACAAGCCAATACGCTCATTGATGATCTTCGGGAAACAGTCAAAAATCTCCGAGCATATAACATTAAGTTAAACCCGGAAAAATGTGTCTTCGGCATTGCAACTTGTGAGCTGCGTTGTGATTTCCTCAAAGAGGAGAGGATGATGCAATACAGTAGAGATAATTATTTCCTCCGTTAATAATCAAGGTTATCAATCCAGTAGGAGAATCACGCAAAGCCTCGTGAATAGCACATGCACACACAAAAGCTAATACTTACACCTAACGCAAACAAGGGGATTGTCAATCCCCTCGGCGGTTATTTGCAAGGATTAAATCTTGTAGTGGTAGATAAATAAATTGCAAAGATAAAATAAAATAAAATAAAAAATTACAGCAAGGTATTTTTGTGTTTTATATATTATAAAATAGACCCGGGGAAAATAGTTTTCACTAGAGCCTTCTTTCTCGAACACATAACATACGGTGGGTGAACAAATTACTGTTGGGCAATTGATAAAAAAGTATATAGTTATGATGATATTCAAGGCAATGATCATGTATATAGGCATCACGTCCGAGACAAGTAGACCAACTCCTTCCTGCATCTACTACTATTACTCCACCCATCGACTGCTATCCAGCATGCATCTAGTGTATTAAGTATAAAACAGAATAACACCTTAAGCAAGATGACATGATGTAGACAAAGTCAACCCAATAAATATGAATAAATCCCGTTGTTATATCCTTAATGGCAAAAATATAAATACATGTCTTGTCTCTTTCAGTAACTGGGATATAGAACACCACAAGATTGAACCCATTACAAAGCACCTCTCCCACTGAAGATAAATCAATCTAGTTGGCCAGACTAAATGGATAGATCAAAGAGAAATACAAAGGTATAACAATCATGCATAATAAAGTTCAAAAAAGACTCCATTAATATTCATAAATATTCAGATCATAAACTCACAATTCATCAAATCCCAACAAACACGTCGCAAAAGAATATTACATCAAAGAGAACTCTAAGAACATCAAGGAGAACATTGTATTGAACATCAAAGGGAGAGAAGGAGCCATCTTGCTACTAGCTACGGACCTGTAGGTTTGTGGTGAACTAGTCATGCATCATTGGAGGGCAACAAGGATGATGTAGAAGCCCTCCATGATCGATTCCCCCTCCACCAGAGTGTCGAAAAAGGCCTCCACATGGGATCACAGAAGAACAAAAACTTGAAGTGCCGAAGAAAGTGTTTTGGGTGACTCTTTGTTGGTTTCCCAATTTTAGAGATTTTACAGAGGTGTAATTAAGTCAGATGGAGTCACGAGGTGCCCACGAGGCATCAGGGTGTGCCCTGTTGCCTTGTTGTCTCCTCGCTTGCCGTGTGGTCTCCTCCTGAAGCTTCTAGGGTCTCTCTTATCCAGAAAAAAAGTTGACAAAAAGTTTTGTAGCGTTTGGACTCCGTTTGGTATTGATTTCCTGGAAAACCAAAAACAGGCCAAAAAACAGCAAGTGGCACTAGGCATTGGGTTAATAGGTTAGTCCCAGAAAATTTATACAATAGCATATAAAACATCCAAGATTGGTAGTATAATAGCATGAAACAATTAAAAAGTATAGATATGTTGGATACGTATTAGGCGTGCTGAAAGTACATGTAGTCCCCATGTGTGGTTTTGGTAATTAATGACAATCCTTATGGGCTATGTTTGGATTGAGATATACATGTGAAGGAAATTTCCGTTTGCAAGGCATGAAGAATACTAGATGAATTGATGGATGAAATCCATCAACACAAATATATGCATTGAGACTTGATAATGAATGACAAATCCTACACTACAAAAAAGACGCATCCGTGACATTTTGGCCTGAACAAAAAAATTATGTCATGCTTATGACACTTCTATGACGATAATTATGACAAAACCATGTATCATCATAGATGTGGTGGGATCCTACTTCTATGACAAAAAATGATGATAGAAATGGGCTTTTCGTCCTGGGCCTGCCTGGGACGCACCTGCATGACATTTTTTGGGCCGTCCATGATGGAAAAATTGTGGTAGAAGCGAGGGCAAGGAAAATATTGGCGAGTTCCCGGTTACAGTGGGCGGTCAGGGCCGAGCGATGCACGGAGGTTTGCGTGTTTCTCTCGTACATGTATGAGCGTGTGTGCAAGGCATGGTAGATGTGGTGGCTTCCTCGAGATTGGTCTTGGCCTTTCCGGCGACGTCGAGCTTGGACTTGGCCTCCCACTTCCACTTGCGCTCGAAGCCATCATCGTTGGGGGAGGCAAGCCCCGCCTCCCACTTGAGAGCCCGGCCCCGCCGTGCGGCTTTTCCTCGGCCGTCCACTTCACCTTGCAGCCCCCCGGGGAGGTGGCGGCGTAGGTGTACTTGTGGCTGGGTCTATGCTTCATTCCTTACTGCTACTGTTTTTGGATAGTATACATAAATAGTACAAATTATCATATTGAATTAACTGAATTCTCCCAAAAAGATATCAAACTATTAACCTAGTTGCTTTGCAGAATTAATCATAATTCCATACTTACCACAATATCATAGGGTGGAGGCTTTCAAGCACCACAGAAAAGGTAACGGTGTTGGAAGCAATGTCGAGGGGGACAATTTGGTCACTATTGCTGCAGTGGTACACTCTCAAATCAGTATATACTTTGTACTTCAACAGTAAAATTTGATCTCCGTGAAAGAAATCTCAAATCAAGAACATATTGTTGCTCACCTGAACCAAGGCACAAACCCAAAGCTTTCTGTGGCTAGTGCAAGACCATTGAGCTACTAAACCCCATAGAACTAACTCATCTATACATGATCGATTTGCAAGCAAATGTTACAAACTAAATGCATGAGGTTAACCATTTTTCATGGAAAACTTATGAAAAATCAGCATATACTACAAAAGAAACATAGGAGCCATGTTGGAAGATAGGTCCAACCATGAATATCCATTTGAAGGAAATATGCCCTAGAGGCAATAATAAAGTTGTTATTTTATATTTCCTTATATCATGATAAATGTCTATTATTCATGCTAGAATTGTATTAACCGGAAACTTGATACATGTGTGGATACATAGACAAAACACTGTGTCCCTAGTATGCCTCTACTTGACTAGCTTGTTAATCAAAGATGGTTAAGTTTCCTAGCCATAGACATGTGCTGTCATTTGATGAACGAGATCACATCATTAGGAGAATCATGTGATGGACAAGACCCATCCATTAGCTTAGCATAATGATTGTTCAGTTTTATTGCTACTGCTTTCTTCATGTCATATATATATTCCTCCGACTATGAGATTATGCAACTCCCAGACACCGGAGGAATACCTTGTGTGCTATCAGACGTCACAACGTAACTGGGTGATTATAAAGATGCTCTACAGGTATCTCCGAAGGTGTTTGTTGGGTTGGCATAGATCGAGTAGGATTTATCACTCCGAGTATCAGAGAGGTATCTCTGGGCCCTCTTGGTAATGCGCATCATATGAAGCCTTGCAAGCAATGTGACTAATGAGTTAGTTGCGGGATGACGCATTACAGAACAAGTAAAGAGACTTTCCGGTAACGAGATTGAACTAGGTATGGAGATAGCGACGATCGAATCTCGGGCAAGTAACATACTGATGAGAAAGGGAATAACGTGTGTTGACATTGCGGTTCGACCGATAAAGATCTTCATAGAATATGTGGGAACCAATATGAGCATCTAGGTTCTGCTATTGGTTATTGACTGGAGAGGTGTCTCGGTCATGTCTACACAGTTCTCAAACCTATAGGGTCCGCACGCTTAACGTTAGATGACAATATGTATTATATGAGTTATGTGTTTTGGTGAACGAAGGTTGTTCAGAGTCCTGGATGAGATCACAGACATGATGAGGAGTCTCGAAATGGTCGAGAGGTAAAGATTGATATATTGGAAGGTTGTATTCGGACACCAAAAAGGTTCCAGAGTGTATCGGGTACATACCGGAGTACCGGAGGGGTTATCGGAACCCCCCGGTGGAAGATATGGGCCATAGGAGGGAGGCACACCAGCCCACAAGGGGCTGGCGCGCCCCTCACCAGGGGGAAACCGAATTGGACAAGGGGTGGGGGCGATGCCCCCTTTCCTTCTCCTACTCCCTCTCCTTCCCCTTTCCCCCTCCGGTAAAAGGAAGGGGGGAGAATAGGACTAGGAGTCCAAGTGGGACTCCTCCCCACTTGGGGCATGCCTAGACAGGCCTCTTCTCCCTCCCTCCTTTATATATGGGGAGGGCACCCCTATGAGACACACCAATTTCTCCAAGCCATGTGAGGCACCCCCCCTCCATAGTTTACGCCTCTCGTCATATTCTCGCGGTGCTTAGGGAAGCCCTGCGCGGATCACATCAACATCACCGTCACCATGCCGTCGTGCTGACGGAACTCATCTACTCCTTCGACCCTCTACTGGATTAAGAGCTCGAGGGACGTCATCGCGCTGAACGTGTGCAGGACTCGGAAGTGTCGTACGTTCGATACTCGATCGGTCAGAACAAGAAGACGGTCGACTACATCAACCGCATTGAGCAAACACTTCCGTTTTCGGTCTAGGAGGGTACGTGGACACACTCTCCCCCTCTTGTTGCTATGCATCTCCTAGATAGATCTTGCATGAGCGTAGGAATTTTTTTGAAATTGCGTGCTACGTTTCCCAACACCATTGGCAGCGCACAAAACACCAAAATGAAACCTGTTCTCAATATATGCCTATTACAATTTCTAGCTGCCACGCCACGAGTAAGAATGAGCAACCAGCCATCCGCTAGCGAGCCAAAAAGTTGCAACAAGTAAACCCAGTTCCTCTAAACATGTCTACATTTAGTTATATATACATTCCATGAATCAGATAACTAATTTTCAGAAAGGACAATGCTTAAGATTTCACCAAAAAAAGGAGCATCAGTTAGCCTTAGATGAGTCTCGCAGGTAGTTGCTATTTACTACCACTACAAACTAAGCAAAACAATCATTTTAATTTGTCACTAAAAAATGTCAAGCCACCTCTAGCAACCCCATTTCCAACAATTTTTTTTGGCTAGGCATGGTTTAGATCAATTCATATTGTACATTTTTTTGTTTTCTTTTGGCTATCATATTTTGCTAGACAAAGAAAACATGAGGCAGCCAACAGATCAAGCAAAGAAACAAAGATGCACTTTGCCAAAAAAATAGCTAGATCCAGGACTCTGCTTGATAGTAGAGCAACAACAAGATAAAAAAACCTACTTTGGAAGCACACATGACTGAAAATTCTTTTCTTGTGCTCTTGGAAAAATAGATACAGGTAGGTCCAAGGCTTTATCTGACGGCAAGACATATAGGACAGGACATGGCCATCAAACCAAGCAAAGAAAACAAGATGTAGTCTATGAAATATAGCCATATGAAAGTACACTTTGACCGCAAAGTACCAGGTGTTGGGGATATACCCCATGGTATGACTCGGCCGGTGTTATGACCCGGCTGGGACTTGGTATTTCATTGGTAAACCGTCCGAGGACTGACGACTCACTGCTGACCCGGCTGAGCCTGGTGATCCATTAGTGAGTCGGCAGACAGTGGTAAGCCGGCAGACAGTGGTAAGCCGACAGATAGTGGTAAACCGGCAGACAGTTGTAAGCCGGCAAACAGTGGTAAGCCGGCAGATAGTGGTAAACCGGCAGACAGTTATAACCCGACAAACAGAGTCGCCTAGGGTTAATAAGCCCGAGACGTTAAGAAGCCCATGGAGAGAAGCCTGTGACAAGAAGTTAGAATAGTTTTAAGTCTTAATCCGACTAGGACTCCATATGTAACCCGCCCCTCCAACTTATATAAGGAGGGGCAGGGCACCCCAACAAAAGGGGGAGAGGTAATCTCTAAGGTTAGACACAATTGGGAGAGCCGGTTTATGCGGCGATTCCCTCATGAGCATAATGAGACCTAACCACAAATAGCATGTAGGGCTATTACCGAATGATGTTTCCTGGGGCCCGAAGTTGTCTAAATCCTTGTCTTGTGTGTTGATCCGCCTCGCGTCTCTCATCCCGATCAACACCTCTCAAGCTACCACATAGATGTGTTGGCCTCACGACTAAGTCTTCACACTAGGACATCTGCCGTGCCAAATCCACGACAGTTGGCGCCCACCATGGGGCCTATGCATGGTGGTGTTGAGTTCTTGGAGGGATTTCTCTCATGATCAAGAAAGCTCGTGATTGACCAGGAGAAGAAGACCAACATTGGAAAGAATTGGCAAATTCATCATCAAAGACGTTAGGGTCGCTGCTGAGCCGCCGCCACCAGCTGTGTAGTCCGTCAAATTGCAGGCAAACCAAAAGCAACACGGACAGCGGCCACACGTCAAGTTTGCATATAATGGAAAACTACTCCTGTTGGAGACCAAAAAACAAATCGAAGAGGGCATCAGGAACCCCAATGTGGCGAAACTGCTAAGTGAGAGCCATCGTCCGGATTTCGTGTGTCATTACCATCTCTGAGCCGCCTCTCGAGGGAGAGCGAAACCACTATGTGAAAACTAAGCCAAAAATAGAGTCAGATATGACCCGGACGTGCCTTGTTCCGCCTCTCCTTCCAACCCGACTCCGCCGCGACTGTCGCTCCGGGCCGCCCCCGGCGGCGAGCTGCCGCCATTGCCATCGCGTTGGGCCGCCGACCTCTACTGATAAGTCGCCACGGACGTACCTCACTGACCCGTCGTCGATGTACCTCGCGTCGGTCTGCCGTTTCCATCGTCACTATGGCCCTACATCGCCGGGGTCGCCAAGCAGCCTCCGCTACTGCCTCGTTCAGAGCCGTTGCCACTACCCCTGCAAGCCAGCTGTGCGCCCTACCGGGTTGCCTCTATCCCTGCCTCGCCACCAGCAAGCTGTTGTTCCAGTTCTTCTCCCATGCACTGGTCGCCGCTCACGCCTTTTGTCTCTCACCTCCGGGCCTTCCCGCCTCGAGCCGCCGCGGAGGACAGACCCGCCTTAGAGTTGGACACGAGCATCGTGCCCTCGCCTCTGCTCTACTATAAATCACCCTAGCTGCGGCCATCACTCGCCTGTGTGGCCTACGGTAACCCGCCACGGCCTCGCGCCTCTTCTGCTGCGGTTTCTGCAAGTCGCCGTCGCTGGCGAGTCACCTCCGCCTGGCCAGTACCAAATCAGCCGCTGACTAAGTCAGCTGCAGCGGTGACAACCCTGAGCCGGCTTTGTGCCCTTGCAAATCGCCGCCGTCTAGCATCTGAGCCGCCTCGCGCTTGACCCGTCGTGTTGCACTTGACCCGCCGCGTCGAGAATGGGCTGGTCATGCCCTCACTTTAAACCCGCCGCTACTTCAACCCACCAGTGCCACATAGACCGCCCAGACTGTTGTTGTGGCATACCCCCCACTGCCTCCATGAGCTGCCTCAGCTTCGGGCCTTGACCCGCCTCGCTATCACCTCCGGCCTTCATCGCATGGACTCCGCTGGGCCCCGCGGATGCGGCCTCGCTTTAGCCGCCCGCCGGCTCAAACACGGGACCACTGCCGAGACCCACCTTGCGCCTCATTGCCTCGAGCTACCAAGCCGTCGTCGCGCCTCGTCTGCTCAAACCGCCCTGCGTCGACTGCTGGCTCCTCCGCCTCCGTGCGCCGCTGAGTGCCACGACCTGCCTGCGTCCAAGCCACCCCGACCACAACTTTGTTTCTGCAGCCTTGTAGTGAACTATCCCTGCTGTCGCGGACTCCGCTGTTTCAACCCGCCGCTGGCTAGCTTACTCCCCTGTTTCCGAACCGCCGTCGCCGGTTCGCTACTATGACCCTCCTCACAAGCCGCCAGCCGCCTCGCTCTTCATCTTCTGTAGCGCTGCCATGACCTCACAAGTGAGCCGCCCGCACCCCGGATCCGCCTATGCTTTGGGCCGCCATGCCATGGCGGATCCGCCTCTGCCTCAAGCTGCTGCGCCTTGCCCCGACCTCGAAGCCGGCCTTGAGCCGCCTGCTCTGCTGTGGCCGGTCCTGAGCCGCCATCATCGCATCTAAGCAACCCCTCCTTGAGCCACTATCTTGCATTGAGCCGCCGCCGGAGAGTCGCCGTCGCCGCTTCCCCAATCGCTGGAATTGCTCCGCATACAACCATCTAAATCTAGAATGACAAGAGACGCCACCATAAAAATCCGCTCATCATCACCGCAGAGTCGCCGTCATGCTCTCCTCTAATGGGCTCTGTTGAGCTGTCACCCTGCGCTGAGCCACCGTGCCTGACTTCAAGCCGCCGCGCCCAGTGGACTCAAGCCGCCATCTCCATCGCCTGAGTAGTGATATGTCTTCATCGTATCTACTTTTCCAAACACTTTTGCCCTTGTTTTGGACTCTAACTTGCATGATTTGAATGGAGCTAACCCGGACTGACATTGTTTTCAGCAGAACTGCCATGGTGTTATTTTTGTGTAGAAATAAAAGTTCTCGGAATGACCTGAAAATCCATGGAGCAACTTTTTGGAATTAGTAAAAAATATTGGCGAAAGAATGAACGTCAAGGGGCCCACACCCTGTCCACGAGGGTAGGGGGCATGCCCCCTGCCTCGTGGCCCCCCTGGAGCTCCACCAACCTTAACTCCAACTCCATATATTCACGTCTAGGGAGAAAAAAAATCAGAGAGAAGGATTCATCGTGTTTTACGATACGAAGCTGCCGCCAAGCCCTAAACTCTCTCGTGAGGGCTGATCTGGAGTGCGTTCGGGGCTCCGGAGAGGGGAATCCGTCGCCGTCGTCATCATCAACCATCCTCCATCACCAATTTCATGATGCTCACCACCATGCGTGAGTAATTCCATCATAGGCTTGCTGGACGGTGATGGGTTGGATGAGAATTACCATGTAATCAAGTTAGTTTTGTTAGGGTTTGATCCCTAATATCCATTATGTTCTGAGATACATGTTGCTATGACTTTTCTATGCTTAATGCTTGTCACTAGGGCCTGAGTGCCATGATTTCAGATCTGAACCTATTATGTTTTCATGAATATATGTGAGTTCATGATCCTATCTTGCAAGTCTATAGTCACCTATTATGTGTTATGATCCGACAACCCGGAAGTGACAATAATCAGAACCACTCTCGATGATGACCATAATTTGAGGAATTCAAGTATTCACTAAGTGTTAATGCTTTGGTCCGCTACTCTATTAAAAGGAGGACTTAATATCCCTTAGTTTTCGATAGAACCCCGCTGCCACGGGAGGGTAGGAAAAAAGATTGCATGCAAGTTCTTTTCCATAAGCACGTATGACCATATTCGGAATACATGCCTACATTACATTGATGAACTGGAGCTAGTTCTGTGTCACTGATACGTCCCCGTCGTATCTACTTTTCCAAACACTTTTGCCCTTGTTTTGGACTCTAACTTGCATGATTTGAATCGAACTAACCCGGACTGACGTTGTTTTCAGCAGAACTGCCATGGTGTTATTTTTTTGCAGAAATAAAAGTTCTCGGAATGACCTGAAAATCCACGGAGCAACTTTTTGGAATAAATAAAAATACTGGCGAAAGAATCAGCACCAGGGGGCCCACACCCTGTCCACGAGGGTGGGGGGCGCCCCCCCTAGGGCGCGCCCCCTGCCTCGTGGGCCCCCTAGACCTCCACCGACCTCAACTCCAACTCCATATATTTGCGTTCGCAGAGAAAAAAATCAGAGAGAAAGATTCATCGCGTTTTATGATATGGAGCCGCCGCCAAGCCCTAAACTCTCTCAGGAGGGCTGATCTGGAGTCCGTTCGGGGCTCCGGAGAGGGGGATTCGTCGCCGTCATCATCATCAACCATCCTCCATCACCAATTTCATGATGCTCACCACCATGTGTGAGTAATTCCATCGTAGGCTTGTTGGACGGTGATGTGTTGGATGAGATTTATCATGTAATCAAGTTAGTTTTGTTAGGGTTAGATCCCTAGTATCCACTATGTTCTGAGGTTGATGTTGCTATGACTTTGCTATGCCTAATGCTTGTCACTAGGGCCCGAGTGCCATGATTTCAGATCTGAACCTATTACGTTTTCATGAATATATGTGAGCTATTGATCATATCTTGCAAGCCTATAGTCACCTATTATGTGTTATGATCCGTTAACCCCGAAGTGACAATAATCGGGATACTTACCAGTGATGACCGTAGTTTGACGGGTTCATGTATTCACTAAGTGCTAACACTTTGGTCTGGTACTCTATTAAAAAGAGTCCTTAATATCCCTTAGTTTCCATTAGGACCCCGCTGGCACCGGAGGGTAGGACAAAAGATGTCATGCAAGTTCTTTTCCATTAGCACGTATGACTATATTCGAAATACATGCCTACATTACATTGATGAACTGGAGCTAGTTCTGTGTCACCCTATGTTATAACTGTTACATGATGAACCGCATCCAACATAATTATCCATCACCGATCTAATTCCTACAAGCTTTTCACATATTGCTCTTTGCTTAGTTACTTTGTCATTTCTACTGTTACAATTACTACAAAACTGCTACTGTTACCGTTACTTCCATACTACTTTGCTACTAAATACTTTGTTGCAGATACTAAGTTATCCAGGTGTGGTTGAATTGAAAACTCAACTACTAATACTTGAGAATATTCTTTGGCTCCCCTTGTGTCGAATCAATAAATTTGGGTTGAATACTCTACCCTCAAAAACTGTTGCGATCCCCTATACTTGTGGGTTATCAAGACTATTTTCTGGCGCCGTTGCCGGGGAGCATAGCTCTATTCTTTGAGTCACTTGGGATTTATATCTGCTGGTCACTATGAGGAACTTGAAATACGAAAGAACTCAGATTTATCCCTCAACTACGAGGGGAGGTAAGGAGCTGTCATCTAGCTCTGCACTAGATTCTCCTTCTGTTATGAGTAAGCTCGCGTCACCTAAACCTGCTTCTGCTATTAATTCTGATATGTCACATGTTATCGATGATGCCACTTCTACTATGCATGATACTTATGATGAAACTACTTCTATGCTTGATACTACTGTGCCATTAGGTGAATATCTTGATGAACAACTTTCTAGGGTTAGAGAGAATGAAATTCTTGAAACTGATATTATTAAAGATAGTGATGATGAAGGTTCTCCCCCTAAATATGAATTGCCTGTTGTTCCTGAGGGTTATGTTATGGATGAAGAAACTGCTAGAGATTTTCTAGCTTGCAATGATAGATCTGATCTTAAGAAATTATTAGCTAAACTGAAACAGAAATCTCTGAATGCTAGAATGAAATATGAGCTTTTGCTACTTCACCTATCTTTGTTACTGATAAGGATTATGATTTCTCTGTCGATCCTAAGATAATTACTTTGGTTGAATCTGATCCTTTTTATGGCTATGAATCTGAATTGTTGTGTCACATCTTACTAAGTTAAATGATATAGCCACCCTGTTCACTAATGATGAGAAATCTCGCTACTATTATATCCTTAAGGTATTTCCGTTCTCATTAAAGGGTGATGCTAAAACTTGGTTTAATTCTCTTGATCCTGGTTGTGTGCGTAGTCCCTAGGATATGATTTATTACTTCTCTGCTAAATATTTCCCTGCTCATAAGAAACAAGTTGCCTTGAGGGAAATATATAATTTTGTGCAAATTGAAGAAGAGAGTCTCCCACAAGCTTGGGGGAGGCTTCTCCAGTTACTTAATGCTTTGCCTTATCATCCTCTTAAGAAAAATGAAATACTTGATATCTTTTATAATGGACTAAGTGATGCTTCTAAGGACCACTTGGATAGTTGTGCTGGTTGTGTTTTCAGGGAAAGTACAGTCGATCAAGCTGAATTGCTATTGAATTATATGTTGACTAATGAAAATAATTGGACTCTTCCTGAGCCAATTCCTGAGCCAACTCCTAAACCAACTCCGAAGAAAAGGGGTGTTCTATTTATCAGTCCAGAAGATATGCAAGAGGCGAAGAAATCTATGAAAGAAAAAGGTATTAAAGTTGAAGATGTTAAGAATTTACCTCCTGTTGAAGATATACATGGTCTTAATATACCACCTATTGAAGAGAAACATGGTCTTGATAACCCGACACAGGTAGTGAAGGTAAATTCTCTCTATAGATATGATAAAGTTGAAATCCCGTCTACTAAGTTTTCTAGCCAATGCTTGGATGAATTTGATGACTTTATGGCTGGACAAGAAAACTTCAATGCTTATGTTGGTTGACAATTAAAACAAAATTCTTACATGATTGGACACTTGAGTGATTACATGGCTAGAGTTAAAGGTGAACTTAAACTCATTAGCAAACATGCTTCTATGGTTAACACTCAAGCAGAACAAGTACTTAAAGCTCAAAATGACTTGCTCAACAAATTAAATAATAAACATGACTTTGTATCTTGAAGTCCACCCTAAGAGAATTGAGCAAGATTCTTGGAGAAATAATGTAGATGCACCTAGTCCTTCTTAAAAGAAGAAAAAGAAAAATGATAGGACTTTGCATGCTTCTAGTGAACCTGTTGTTGACACACCTAAGAATCCCAATGATATTTCTATTTCGGATGCTGAAACGCAATCTGGTGATGAACATGAACCTAGTGATAATGTTAATGATAATGTTCATGTTGATGCTCAACCTAGCAATAATAATGATATAGAGATTGAACCTGCTGTTGATCCTGATAACCACAATCAAAGAATCAACGTTATGATAAGAGAGACTTTGTTGCTAGGAAGCACGGTAAAGAAAGAGAACCATGGGTTCAGAAACCCATGACTTTTCCTCCTAAGCCATCCAAGAAAAAGGATGATGAGGATTTTTGAGCGCTTTGCTGAAATGATTAGACCTATCTTTTTGCGTATGCGTTTGACTGATATGCTTAAAATGAATCCTTATGCTAAGTACATGAAAGATATTATTACAAATAAAAGAAAGATACTGGAAGCTTAAATTTTCACCATGCTTGCTAATTATAATTTTAAGGGTGGAATGCCAAAGAAACTAGGAGACCCAGGAGTACCAACTATACCATGCTCCATTAAAAGAAACTATGTTAAAACTGCTTTATGTGACCTTGGAGCCGGTGTTAGTGTTATGCCTCTCTCTTTATATCGTAGACTTGAATTGAATAAGTTGACACCTACTGAAATATCTTTGCAAATGGATAATAAATCAACTGCTATACCTGTCGGTATTTGCAAGGATGTGCCTGTTGTGGTTGCAAACGTTACTATCTTAACGGACTTTGTTATTCTTGATATTCCCGAGGACGATAGTATGTCGATTATCCTTGGTAGACCCTTTTTGAATACTATAGGGGCTGTAATTGATTGCAACAAAGGCAATGTCACTTTTCCTATTAATGGTAATGAGCACACGGTACACTTTCTGAGGAAACAACCTCAAGTTCACAGTATCAATTCTATTGGAAAAATTCCAACTATTATTATTGGAGGTTTTGAATTTCCTCTTTCTACTATCAAGAAGAAATATGATATTCTTATTATTGGGGATGTGCATATCCCCGTTGAGGTAACCTTGTGTTATTTGAAATTTCTCATGTTTCATGTTATTCGGAATGAGTTTGTTAACAAACTTGATCAACCTTGTTAGTAGATTCCTTTTGATGAGCATGAGATGGATGAAGTTAGAAGGCAAAACCTTTTGTACCCTCCTTTTTACTTTCAGTTATTTAGATTGAATAAAGCAAAAATAGTATTTTCTGTCTGTTTTCTGAATTATCCATGCAATAAAAAATACCCCAAAAATAAAAGTTCTCCAAATGCCGTGAAAATTTAGTATGATTTTTTCTGAAATATTTGAAAATATCTGGCACTGAGAACACATCAGGGGGATCTTGCACCTGGCCACGAGGGGCAGGGGCGCGCCCTACCTCCCTGGGCGCGCCCCCTGCCTCATGGGCCCACGGTGACCCCCCTCCACCTATTCCTGCACCCATGCTCTTCTTCTTCCTCCCAAAAAATCACCATCCAGCTCAAGCACGAGTTCTAGCTCATTTTGCTGCCATTTTTTATCTCCTTGCTCAAAGCTCCATTCACAAAACTGCTTTGGGAGATTGTTCTTTGGTATGTGACTTCTCCAATGGTCCAGTTAGTTTTTGTTCTAGTGCTTTATTCATTGCAAATTTTTTCTGCTAAGGTGACCCTATTCTTGAGCTTGCATGTCAAATTTATATGGTCCCAAGTAGTTCTAATGCATGATATAGTCTCTAGACACTTGTGGGAGTAGTTGCTATCAATTTTGTTGAGTTTGGTTCACTTTTATTTTGAGTTACTAAAAATTTTAGAATTTTTTCAGAGGAAGAAATATGTCTAGGAAAATGTACCAAGGTGGTTCTTCAAGGAAGCAAGCACCCAGGCTTGCCATACGTGAGCAGGACGATGAACCACCGAGGGAAGCTTATGTGCGGCCTTGTGAATGGCTGTCAGAGGAGTTTATGGTCAAAGCAGGCATCAAGGATGAATTTGATGCATATGTGCGTAATGCTGATCTTGAGGACTTCATGCAAGATAAGTGCCCTCAATACTACCATTTGACTAATTCATTTGTGAGAAGGTTTAAATTTACATCTTCGCACAATTCGCAAAATGTCCTGTTTGATATTTATAATAAATCATATACCATGGACCTAGAAGATTTTACTATTGCTTGTAAACTCCCGCAGTGGGGCAATGTCAATGAACCTCGTAAATCTGAATATAAAGACTTTCTTGCTAGTATCACTGTGGGGAAATCTAGAGAAATATCACAAGCTACTATAGGGAGCATTCATTTTCCTGCTATACATTATTTTGCTCTCTTCATAGGTAGATGTATTAACGGTAAAGATGAAGCTTGTCACATGTGTTTTCCGGATCTTTGTGTTCTCAAGAGTGTTGTATTAGGTCATAAACAATACAACTTGGGGGCAATTGTTGCACATAGGTTGCATAATAATGGTTTAACTGGAGATTTTTTTGGTGGGATTTATGCAACCCGTGTGGCTAATTTTATTGAAATACCCATACATGAAAATGATATGGAGTTTCCTCCTGCTTATTTAGATTATAATGCCATGGCTAGTCATCAGTTTCTTGATAGGAATGAACAATACCTCCAGTATTGACTAATCTTTGACAGACGTCACGCTGTCCATATTACTCTCCCTGCTCCTGCTTTCTTTGACTATTAGGCAAAAGGAAGATATATTATAACCAGGGAGGAGGCGAACGAGTACGAGAGGAGGACGGAGGCAGCTCACTGCCATGCTACAGCTCGTGAGGCAATGGCTGCTGCATCTCATTACGACCCCAATTACAACTTCGGATATCAGCTAGGCTACCCATGGGCATAAACCAACTTAGGCCAAAAACCTAAGCTTGGGGGAGTATGTATTTATCACCGACATTACATTCATGTTCACACACTCATTCTAGTTGTCGGTGCTCATACTTTTTCATTGTACTATTCACGCTAGTTTAATTTCTTTTTCTAGCTTTCTTCTTTTGTGTTTGATAAACCTTAAGAAAAATAAAAAAAATAGTTGTAGCTTTAAGCTAGTTTACTTTCCATGCCTGTAGTAGTAGTAACTAAAAGAAAACCCAAAAAGATTTCTCGTTCTTCTTTTGCTTGTTGGGAGCTTTCCCGTGTAAATAGTTATATTTATTTTCTTTGGGGGTCGAGAGGAGAAGACCATGATGAAAATGTTGAGTGGTTCTTATATGCATTATTGTTGATTTAACCAAGAGCCCATATTACCTTATCTTCTCCCTTGAATTGAATGCTTGCAGATTCCAGCTTAGTCCAATGCACGTGCACTATTATTATTATCCACACCATTCGGTCGTGCAAGTGAACGGCAATAATGACAATATATGATAGACTGATTGAGATGAGAGAAGCTGGTATGAACTCGACCTCTCTTGTTTTTGTAAATATGATTAGTTCATTGTTCCTGATTCAGCCTATTATGAATAAACATGTTTGCAATGACAACTAGAGATTATAGTTTCTTATGCTTGCTTAATTAGCTAGGAGCTTATAATGGTTTACCTTGCGTGCGAACATGCTATTAAAATGGTTGTGATGTGCTATGATAGGGTGGTATCCTCCTTTGAATGATTTGAGTGACTTGACTTGGCACATGTTCACGCATGTAGTTGAAACAAAATCAACATAGCCTTCATGATGTTTATGTTCATGGTGGATTATATCCTACTCATGCTTGCACTCAGTGTTGATTAATTTTAATGCATGTTCATGACTGTTGTCGCTCTCTAAGTTGGTCGCTTCCCAATATCTTTCTAGCCTTCACTTGTACTAAGCGGGAATACTTCTTGTGCATCCAAACTCCATAAACCCCAAAGTTATTCCATATGAGTCCACCATACCTTCCTATATGCGGTATCTACCTGCCGTTCCAAGTAAATTTGTATGTGCCAAACTCCAAACCTTCAAATGAAATTCTATTTTGTACGCTCGAACAGCTCATGTATCAACTAGGGTTGTCTATATCTTCCATGTTAGGCGGGTTATTCTCAAGAGGAGTGGACTCCGCTCCTCATTCACGAGAAAATGGCTGGTCACCGGGATGCCCAGTCCCATGCTCAAATCAAATCAAAATAATTGCAAACGAAACTCCCCCCGGATTGTTGTTAGTTGGAGGCACCCGTTGTTTCGGGCAAGCCATGGATTGATGCTTGTTGTTGGCGGGGGAATATAAACTTTACCATTCTGTTTGGGAACCGCCTATAATGTGTGTAGCATGGAAGATATCGAGATCTCTCAGTTGTTATGTTGATAGTGAAAGTATACCACTCAAAATATTATTTATCTCTATTTCAAAATCGAGCTCTGGCACCTCTACAAATCCCTGCTTCCCTCTGCGAAGGGCCTATCTATTTAATTTTATGTTGAGTCATCACCCTCTTATTAAAAGGCACCCACTGGAGAGCACCGCTATCATTTGAATGCATTACTATTAATTTACATTGGGTATGACTATGACTGGATCTTTTTTACCATGATTACAATGTTTAGTCAATCCTTGATCTTTAAAGGTGCTCTGCATTTATGTTTTGTGGTCTCAGAAAGGGCTAGCGAGATACCATTTTGTTATATCATATTATGATTGTTTTGAGAAAGTGTTGTCATTCGAGATTTATTATTATTGCTCACTACTTGATTATGCCATTGATATGAGTAAACATGAGACCTAAGTTTTATTGTGAATATGGTTAGTTCATAATCTTTGCTGAAAACTTGAATGTTGGCTTTACATATTTGCAACAACAAGAGCAAACAGAGTTTGTAAAAGTTTTTCTTTATCACTTTCAGTTTGTCAACTGAATTGCTTGAGGACAAGCAAAGGTTTAAGCTTGGGGGAGTTGATACATCTCCATCGTATCTACTTTTCCAAACACTTTTGCCCTTGTTTTGGACTCTAACTTGCATGATTTGAATGGAACTAACCCGGACTGACGCTGTTTTCAGCAGAACTGCCATGGTGTTATTTTTGTGCAGAAATAAAAGTTATCGGAATGACCAGAAAATCCACGAAGCAACTTTTTGGAATAAATAAAAAATACTGGCAAAAGAATCAGCACTAGGGGGCCCACACCCTGTCCACGAGGGTGGGGGGCGCCCCCCCTAGGGCGCGCCCCCTGCCTCCTGGGCCCCCTGGACCTCCACCAACCTTAACTCCAACTCCATATATTTGTGTTCGTGGAGAAAAAAATCAGAGAGAAAGATTCATCGCGTTTTATGATGCGGAGCCATCGCCAAGCCATAAAGTCTCTCGGGAGGGCTGATCTGGAGTCCGTTCGGGGCTCCGGAGAGGGGGATTCGTCACCGTCGTCATCATCAACCTTCCTCCATCACCAATTCCATGATGTTCACCGCCATGCGTGAGTAATTCCATCATAGGCTTGCTGGACGGTGATGGGTTGGATGAGATTTATCATGTAATCAAGTTAGTTTTGTTAGGGTTAGATCCCTAGTATCCACTATGTTCTGAGATTGATGCTGCTATGACTTTGCTATGCCTAATGCTTGTCACTAGGGCCTGAGTGCCATGATTTCAGATCTGAACCTATTATATTTTCATGAATATATGTGAGTTCTTGATCCTATCTTGCAAGTCTATAGTCACCTATTATGTGTTATGATCCGTTAACCCCGAAGTGACAATAATCGGGATACTTACCGGTGATGACCGTAGTTTGAGGAGTTCATGTATTCACTAAGTGCTAATGCTTTGGTCCGGTACTCTATTAAAAGGAGGCCTTAATATCCCTTAGTTTCCATTAGGACCCCGCTGCCACGGGAGGGTAGGACAAAAGATGTCATGCAAGTTCTTTTCCATAAGCACGTATGACTATATTTGGAATACATGCCTACATTACATTGATGAACTAGACCTAGTTCTGTGTCACCCTATATTATAACTATTACATGATGAACCACATCCGACATAATTATCCATCACCAATCCAATGCCTACTAGCTTTTCACATATTGCTCTTTTCTTAGTTACTTTGCCGTTGCTACTGTTACAATTACTACAAAACTGCTAACGTTACTTTTGCTACTGTTACCGTTACTTTCATACTACTTTGCTACTAAATACTTTGTTGCAGATACTAAGTTATCCAGGTGTGGTTGAATTGACAACTCAACTGCTAATACTTGAGAATATTCTTTGGCTCCCCTTGTGTCGAATCAATAAATTTGGGTTGAATACTCTACCCTCGAAAACTGTTGTGATCCCCTATACTTGTGGGTTATCAGTCACTCTATGTTATAACTACTACATGAGGAGTCGCATCCGACATAATTATCCATCACTGATCCAATGCCTACGAGCTTTTCACATATTGCTCTTTGCTTAGTTACTTTACCGTTGCCACTGTTACAATTACTACAAAACTGCTACCGTTACTTTTGCCACTGTTACCGTTACTTCCATACTACTTTGCTACTAAATACTTTGCTGCAGATATTAAGTTATCCAGGTGTGGTTGAATTTACAACTCAACTGCTAACACTTGAGAATATTCTTTGGCTCCCCTTGTGTCGAATCAATAAATTTGGGTTGAATACTCTACCCTCGAAAACTGTTGCGATCCCCTATACTTGTGGGTTATCAACTAGCTGACGCACTCAATGAGGGGAAGTTTTAACCCGATGGAATAAAGAAAGAGTCTCTGGTGGAATGGTGAACATGAGCCGGAGAATCCCTTCTGAGCCGCTCGGTGCCGCGCTTTAAGCCGCCACCTATATCATCGTTGCTGCAACCCTACAACTGATACTTCTTGATAAAACATATTAGGTGAAATCTATCATGTCAAGATTCTATTGATACATTCTTATTTTCTTCGAGAGCAATTACTCTCGTTTGTGCAATTTCTTATGCAGAATTCACCATTACAAAGGAGACCATCAAGCTATGGCCCTTGCTTACACCGGATGGGTCAATGGACAGGGTCAATTATAACCCACCGAGATTCAACATATTCTAGCAATCCACTTGTCATATCATGGTCAAGCATGGAGAGTCTCAAGCCAACTCCTCGAGTAGTCTTAAGACTCAGGGGCTACATAGACATGGCTCAGTAAATGTTGCCAGTTTAAAGGCCGTCAGAAAATTTCCGGCTCAAAATGAAGAATTCCGGTTTAAAATCCGGCTCAAGGGAAATTTGTCTCTCACTGAAGCTCTCCAATATCCGGTTTAAAATCCGGCTCAAGGGAAATTTGTCTCTCACAAAGTTATGAAGCTCTCAATATTCGATTTAAGAATTCTGGCTTAAAAAGAATTAATCTCTCACAAGTTCGAGTTCTCAGAAAAATTAAAGGGTGCCAAAGAGAACTTGCTGCCATGATGCGCGGTTCGAACATGGGTATCCTGCCTTATTGGCTTATCATATCATTGGTCACTTGGGGGCTTCCTGCTCAACGAGCATAATTATGACTACCCTTTGATCCGGCTTGCATGCCATGATTACAAAATACTTGGGAGCTTGCTACCCAGGATAAAGGGACCAAAGGGAGTGTTGCAAAGCACAACTCAAACATAGGTACCCTGCTTTGTTATCATTTGGGGGCGACCTGCTTAATGAGCAGAGCCTTGATCACTCTCTTGATCCGGCTTGTATGCCCTTAATAAAATGTTACTTGGGGGCTCTTTGTTCAATGGACAAGAGTTTTTATGACCCTTGTAATAGGCTTAAAAGCCAGGCTTGGAAGCCAGGTGTATTCATCTAAAAACCCGGGTTATCCTGCCTTTTTAAGTTTGCCACTCCGCCCAGGTTGACTGGAATGACCCACTGTACTTTTGACAGTCAATCTTATATAAGAACCTGAACTTGTCAAAGTTAAAACGATGATTGATCATGTGAGGCCCGGCTTATAAGGTTTGCATGAGGGTTTAACTCAGTGGATCTGCGACCCTTTGAAAGCACTTGAGATTTAGGCTTGGCGGCCTATGAAAGCCTTGTTTTTCTGCTTTATTATTTTTCTATTCAAACATTTTTGGGTTCATCTTTGTATCATATTGACATATGGTTTAAAATGATTCAGGCCATGTAGCCTTAATCTCTATGGCTCATATTTGAGCATATCCATGGTTTTTGATAACCCGATCTGGCTCCGGACAGTAAGTCACCAGTATGATATGATTGTGCACTTGGAGTTTAAGCTCTGAGGCATTTTTGGGGTTGTTACCCTTTGTTGCGTCTGGCATGATAAGCCGGCAACGTGAACCAATTTTTACAGGCTGTGTGGCCTTGATTCTATGACTCATATTTGAGAGTCTTGGGTTAATAACCCGCCCTGATAGCAGACTATTGAGTCACCAGGATATTTTGCTTTGAGCAATCAAAATGATGATATTTCATGATTCTGGGTTGATACCGGCCCCGGATTATAATTGTTAAGGCATGACCATGGTATTAATCTACAGATGTGTCCTTCAATAATAATATGAATATTTTGGGTTTGATAAACCGCCCTGGCTTTGGACGTTAAGTCGCCAGTATATTTTGGATTGCGCCATTGGAATTATGCACTCATAAATCATTGGATTATTGCCTTCATTGGATATGGCGATGTAAGCTAGCAGTATAAATCAATCCTAAAGGTATGTTTTCCTGGTTATATGAATATGTGAGGTTTGATAACCCATCCTGGCCTTTAACTTTAAGTTGCCAGTATGTTTAGGCTTGAATGGCCTTAATGCTAGTCTTTTCCACAATTGCTTAAGACTATATCATGTTTGGGTTGTTGATACGTCTCCAACGTATCTATAATTTTGGATTATTCCATGCTATTATATTACCCATTTTCGATGTTTATGGGCTTTACTTTACACTTTTATATCATTTTTCGGACTAACCTACTAACCGGAGGCCCATCCCGAATTGTTGTTTTTTTGCCTATTTCAGTGTTTCGCAGAAAAGGAATATCAAACGGAATCCAAACGGAATGAAACCTTCAGGAGCGATCTTTTTCGACCAAACGCAATCCACGGAACTTGGAGTGGACATCAATCAATGAATGAGGCAGCCACGAGGGTGCACGGCGCGCACCCCAACCTTGTGGGCCCCTTGTTGCTCCACCGACCTACTTCTTCCTCCTATATATATCCACGCACCCCAAAAACATCCGGGAGCACCACGGAAAACTATTTCCACTGCTGCAACCTTCTATATCCGCGAGATCCCATCTTGGAGCCTTCGCCGGCACTGCCGGAGGGGGAATCGACCACGGAGGGCCTCTACATCATCTCCAAGGCCCTTCCGATGAGTTGTGAGTAGTTTACCACAGACCTTCGGGTCCATAATTATTAGCTAGATGGCTTCTTCTCTCTCTTTGAATCTCAATACAAAGTTCTCATTGATCTTCTTGGAGATCTATTCAATGTAACTCTTTTTGCAGTGTGTTTGTCGAGATCCGATGAATTGTGGGTTTATGATCAAGTTTATCTATGAGAAATATTTGTATCTCCTCTGAATTATTTTATGTGTGATTAAGTTATCTTTGCAAGTCTCTTCGAATTATCAGTTTGGTTTGGCCTACTAGATTGACCTTTCTTGCAATGGGAGAAGTGCTTAGCTTTGGGTTCAATCTTGCGGTGTCCTTTCCCAGTGACAGCAGGGGCAGCAAGGCACGTATTGTATTGTTTCCATCGAGGATAAAAAGATGGGGTTTATATCATATTGCATGAGTTTATCCCTCTACACCATGTCATCTTTCTTAATGCGTTACTCTGTTCTTTATGAACTTAATACTCTAGATGCAGGCAGGAGCGGTCGATGTGTGGAGTAATAGTAGTAGATGCAGGCAAGAGTCAGTCTACTTGTTACGGATGTGATGCCTATATACATGATCATGCCTAGATAATCTCATAACTATGCTCTTTTCTATCAATTGCTCGACAGTAATTTGTTCACCCATCGTAATACTTATGATATCTTGAGAGAAGCCACTAGTGAAACCTATGGCCCCCGGGTCTATCTTTTATCATATAAGTTTTCCATCTACTATTATTTGCATCTTTACTTTTCCAATATATATCATAAAAATACCAAAATTATTATCATATTATCTCTAACAGATATCACTTTCACAAGTGGTCGTGAAGGGATTCACAACCCCTTTATTGTGTTGGTTGCGAGGTTCTTGTTTGTTTGTGTAGGTGCGTGGGACTTCTGAGGAGCCTCCTACTGAATTGATACCTTGGTTCTCAAAAACTGAGGGAAATACTTACGCTACTTTGCTGCATAACCCTTTCCTCGTCAATGGAAACCAACGCAAGCTCAAGACGTAGCAAGAAGGATTTCTGGCGCCGTTACCGTGGAGGTCTTCGCTCAAGTCAAGACATACCAAGTACCCATCACAAACTCATCTCCCTCGCATTACATTATTTGCCATTTGCCTCTCATTTTCCTCTCCCCCACTTCACCCTTGCTGTTTTATTCGCCCTCTCTTTCCCAATCTCCTCTCTCTTTTGCTTGCCTTTTTGTTTGCTTGCATGTTGGATTGCTTGTCGCTATGGCGCAAGATAATACCAAGTTGTGTGATTTTTCCAATACCAATAATAATGATTTCCTTAGTACTCTGATTGCTCCTCTTAATGATGTTGAGTCTTGTGAAATCAATGCTGCTTTGTTGAATCTTGTTATGAAAGATAAATTCTCCGGCCTTCCTAGTGAAGATGCCACTACTCATCTAAACAACTTTGTTGATTTGTGTGAGATGCAAAAGAAGAAAGATACGGATAACGATATTGTTAAATTGAAGTTATTCATGTTTTCACATAGAGATCAAGCTAAAATAGTTTTCATCTTTGCCTAAGAATAGTATTGATTCATGGAATAAGTGCAAAGATGCTTTTATCTCTAAGTATTTTCCTCCCTCTAAGATCATCTCTCTTAGGAACGATATTATGAATTTTAAACAACTTGATCATGAGCATGTTGCCCAATCTTGGGAAAGAAAGAAATTAATGATTCGCAATTGCCCTACTCATGGGTTGAATTTATGGATGATCATACAAAAAATTTATGTCGGATTGAATTTTGCTTCTAGAAATCTTTTAGATTCGGCCGCGGGAGGCACTTTTATGGAAATCACCTTAGGAGAAGCTACTAAACTCCTTTATAACATTATGGCTAATTATTCACAATGGCACACCGAAAGATCTACTAGTAAGAAAGTACATTCTATAGAAGAAATAATGTTTTGAGTGGAAAGATCGATGAACTTATGAAATTGTTTGCTACTAAGAGTGCTCCTATTGATCCCAATGATATGCCTTTGTCAACTTTGATTGAGAATAACAATGAACCTATGTATGTGAATTTTGTTGGTAGGAATAATTTTGGTAACAATGCTTATAGAGGAAACTTTAATCCTAGACCGTTCCCTAGTAATTCCTCTAATAATTATGGAAATTCCTACAATAATTCTTATGTTAATTTTAATAAGATATCCTATGATTTTGAGAATAATGTTAAAAAAATTATGATCTCTCAAAAGAATTTTAATGCTTTGCTTGAAGAAAAAATGCTTAAAGTTGATGATTTGGCTAGAAACATTGATAGACTTTCGCTTGATGTTGATTCTTTGAAACTTAGATCTACTCCTAAGCATGATATCAATGAGTCTCTCAAAGCCATGAGAATTTCCATTGATGAGTGCAAAGAAAGAACCGCTAGGTTGCATGCTAAGAAAGATTGCTTTGTAAAAGCGTGTTCTTCTAGTTTCCATGAAAATAATGATGAAGATCTAAAAGTTATTGATGTGTCCCCTATTAAATATTTGTGTTGCAATATGAATCTTAATAATGATGGGACTGGAGATGAGTCAACTTTAGTTAAAAGGCGTCCCAATGATTCGGAGTTGTTAGATCTTGATGCTAAATTTGGTAAAAGTGGGATTGGAGAGGTCAAGACTTTAAATATCATTGAACCCACTATCTTGGATTTCAAGGAATTTAATTATGATAATTGTTCTTTAATAGATTGTATTTCCTTATTGCAATCTGTGTTGAATTCTCCTCATGCTTATAGTCAAAATAAAGCTTTTACCAAACATATTGTTGATGCCTTGATGCAATCTTATGAGGAAAAACTTAATTTGGAAGTTTTTGTACCTAGAAAACTTTATGATGAGTGGGAACCTACTATAAAGATTAAATTAAAGATCATGAGTGCTATGCTTTGTGTGATTTGGGTTCTAGTGTTTCCATGATTCCGAAAACTTTATGTGATATTCTAGGTTTCCATGATCTTGATGATTGCTTTTTAAATTTGCACCTTGCGGATTCCACCATTAAGAAACCTATGGGAAGGATCAATGATATTCTTATTGTTGCAAATAGGAATTATGTGCCCCTGGATTTTATCGTTCTTGACATAGATTGCAATCTTTCTTGTCCTATTATTCTTGGTAGACCTTTCCTTAGAACGATTGGTGCAATTATTGATATGAAGGAAGGGAATATTAGATTTCAATTTCCATTAAGTAAAGGCATGGAACACTTCCCTAGAAAGAAGGTTAAATTACCTTATGAACCTATCATGCGATCTACTTATGAATTGAGTGCCAAAGATGGCACTACTTAGATGTATCCTCGCTTTTATGCCTAGCTAGGGGCGTTAAACGATAGCGCTAGTTAGGAGGCAACCCAATTTTATTTTTGTTATTTTTGTTTTTGATTATGTTTAGTAATAAATATTTCATCTAGATTCTTTTTAGATGTGTTTTCATGTTTTAATTAGTGTTTGTGCCAAGTAGAACCTATAGGATAACCTATGGTGATAGTTAATTTGATTCTGCTGAAAAACCGAAACTTTGCACGCACGAAAATAATTTTAGTAATTCACAGAAAAATTCTTTTGCGTTGATTATTTTTTCTGTAGATGAATAGACCAATTTCCCAGGACTTCCTATTTTGGTAGGATTTTTAGAGTTCCATAAGTATTCGAGAGTTACAGATTGCTACAGACTGTTTTGTTTTTGACAGATTGTGTTTTTCGTGTGTTGTTTGCTTATTTTGATGCATCTATGGCTAGTATCGGTGGGTATGAACCATAGAGAAGTTGGAATACAGTAGGTTTAACACCAATATAAATAAAGAATGAGTTCATTACAGTACCTTATGTGGTGGTTTTTCTTTCTTGCACTAACGGAGCTTATGAGATTTCATGTTGAGTTTTGTGTTGTGAAGTTTTCAAGTTTTGGGTAAAGATTTGATGGACTATGGAATAAGGAGTGGCAAGAGCCTATTCTTGGGGATTCCCATGGCATCCCAAGATATTAAAGGATAACCAAAAGTCTAAGCTTGGAGATGCCTCGGAAGGCATCCCCTCTTTCATCTTCGTTCAATGGTAACTTTACTTGGAGCTATATTTTTATTCGCCACATGATATGTGTTTTGCTTGGAGCGTCTTGTATTATATTAGTCTTTGATTTTTAGTTTATCACAATCATCCTTGCTATACATACCTTTTGGGATAAACCCACTTGATTGAAATTTATTAGAATACTCTATGTGCTTCACTTATATCTTTTGAGCAAGATAGTTTTGCTCTAGTGCTTCACTTATATCTTTTAGAGCACGGCAGTGGCTTGATTTTGTAGAAATTGTTAATCTCTCATGCCTCACTTATATTATTTTGAGAGTATTTTATAAAAGCATGGTATTTGCTATGGTTATAAAATTGGTCCTAAAATGATGGGCATCCAAGTTGGGTATAATAAAAACTATCATAGGAAGTCAATTGGATGCTATGATCAATTTGATACTTGATAATTGTTTTGAGACACAGAGGTGCTGATATTAGAGTCATGCTAGTTGGGTGATTATGAATTTAAAGAATACTTGTGTTGAAGTTGGCAACTCCCGTAGCATGCATGTATGGTAAAAGTTGTGTAACAAATTTATTGCATGGAGTGCTCTTTTGATTGCCTTCCCTTGAGTGGAGGTCGGGGGCACGCGATGGTTAACTCCTACCAACCACCCCCCTAGGAGCATGCGTAGTGGTACTTTGCTTCGAGGGCTAATAAAACTTTTGCAATAAGTATATGAGTTCTTTATGACTAATGTGAGTCCATGGATTGTACGCACTTTTACCTTTCCATCATTGCTAGCCTCTTCGGTACCGTGCATTGCCCTTTCTCACCTTGAGAGTTGGTGCAAACTTCGCCGGTGCATCCAAACCCCGTGATACGATACGCTCTATCACACATAAACCTCCTTATATCTTCCTCAAAACAGCCACCATACCTACCTATTATGGCATTTCCATAGCCATTCTGAGATATATTGCCATGCAACTTTCCAACGTTCCGTTCATCATGACACGCATCATCATTGTCATATTGCCTAGCATGATCATGTAGTTGACATCATATTTGTGGCAAAGCCACCATGCATAATTTTTCATACATGTCACTCTTGATTCATTGCCCATCCCGGTACACCGCCGGAGGCATTCATATAGAGTCATATCTTGTCCTAGTTTTGAGTTGTAATTCATGACTTGTAAATAAATAGAAGTGTGATGATCATCATTATTAGAGCATTGTCCCCAAATCTAAAAAAAGGCCAAAGAGAAAAAGGCCAAAATAAAAAAAATAAAAAGGCATAAAAAGAAAAAAAGAAGAAAAATAAAATAAAAAAGGGGGCATTGTTACTATCCTTTTCCACACTTGTGCTTCAAAGTAGCACCATGTTCTTCATATAGAGAGTCTCATATGTTGTCACTTTCATATACTAGTGGGAATTTTTCATTATATAACTTGGCTTGTATATTCCTACGATGGGCTTCCTCAAAATGCCCTAGGTCTTCATGAGCAAGCAAGTTGGATGCACACCCACTTAGTTTCTTTTGTTGAGCTTTCAAACATTTATAGCTATAGTGCATCCGTTGCATGGCAATCCCTACTCCTCATGTTGACATCAATTGATGGGCATCTCCATAGCCCATTGATTAGCTACGTCAAGTGAGACTTTCTCTCTTGTTGTGTTCTCCACACAACCTCCATCATCATATTCTATTCCACCCATAGTGCTATATCCATGGCTCATGCTCATGTATAGCGTGAGAGTTGAAAAAGGCTGAAGCACGTTAAAAAGTATGAACCAATTGCTTGGCTGAAACCGGGGTTGTTCTTGATGAGAGTATTTTGTGTGATGAAAATGAAACATAGGCTAACTATATAATTTTGTAGGGATGAACCTTCTAATGCCATGATATTTTGAGAAGACATGATTGCTTAGTTAGTATGCTTGAAGTATTACTATTTCTTATGTAAATATGAACTTTTATTTTTAATCATTCGGATCTGAACATTCATGCCACAATAAAGAAAATTACATTGAGAATTATGCTAGGTAGCATTCCACATCAAAAATTCTGTTTTTATCATTTACCTACTCGAGGACGAGCAGGAATTAAGCTTGGGGATGCTTGATACGACTCCAACGTATCTATAATTTTCTATTGTTCCATGATATTATATTACCCATTTTGGATGTTTATGGGCTTTACTTTACACTTTTATTTAATTTTTGGGACTAACCTACTAACCGGAGGCCCAGCCCGAATTGCTGTTTTTTTTGCCTATTTCAGTGTTTCGCAGAAAAGGAATATCAAACGGAGTCCAAACGGAATGAAACCTTCGGTAGCGATCTTTTTGGAACAAACGCAATTTACGGAACTTGGAGTGGACGTCAAGCAACGAACGAGGCGGCCATGAGGGTGCCCGGCGCTCCCCCTGGGGGTGGGCACGCCCCCCACCCTCGTGGGCCCCTCGTTGCTCCACCGACCTACTTCTTCCTCCTATATATATCCACGTACCCCGAAAACATCCAGGAGCACCACGAAAAACTATTTCTACCGCCGCAACCTTCTGTATCTGCGAGATCCCATCTTGGAGCCTTCGTCAGCGCTCCGCAGAAGGGGGAATCGACCACAGAGGGGCTCTACATCATCTCCAAGGCCCTTTCGATGAGTTGTGAGTAGTTTACCACAGACCTTCGGGTCCATAGTTATTAGCTAGATGGCTTCTTCTCTATCTTTGAATCTCAATACAAAGTTCTCCTCGATCTTCTTGGATATCTATTCGATGTAACTCTTTTTGCGGTGTGTTTGTCAAGATCCGATGAATTGTGGGTTTATGATCAAGTTTATCTATGAGAAATATTTGTATCTCCTCTGAATTATTTTATGTGTGATTAAGTTATCTTTGCAAGTCTCTTCGAATTATCAGTTTGGTTTGGCCTACTAGATTGATCTTTCTTGCAATGGGAGAAGTGCTTAGCTTTGGGTTCAATCTTGCGGTGTCCTTTCCCAGTGACAGCAGGGGCAGCAAGGCACATATTGTATTGTTGCCATTGAGGATAAAAAGATGGGGTTTATATCATATTGCATGAGTTTATCCCTCTACATCATGTCATCTTTCTTAATGCGTTACTCTGTTCTTTATGAACTTAATACTCTAGATGCAGGCAGGAGTCGGTCGATGTGTGGAGTAATAGTAGTAGATGCAGGCAGGAGTCGGTCTACTTTTTACAGACGTGATGCCTATATACATGAACATGCTTAGATAATCTCATAACTATGTGCTTTTCTATCAATTGCTCGACAGTAATTTGTTCACCCACTGTAATACTTATGCTATCTTGAGAGAAGCCACTAGTGAAACCTATGGCCCCCGGGTCTATCTTTTATCATATAAGTTTTCCATCTACTTATATTTGCATCTTTACTTTTACAATCTTTATCATAAAAATACCAAAAATATTTATCTTATCATATTATCTATATCAGATCTCACTTTCGCAAGTGGCCGTGAAGGGATTGACAACCCCTTTATTGCATTGATTGCGAGGTTCTTGTTTGTTTGTGTAGGTGCGTGGGACTTCTGAGGAGCCTCCTATTGGATTGATACCTTGGTTCTCAAAAATTGATGGAAATACTTACACTACTTTGCTGCATAACCCTTTACTCTTCAAGGAAAACCAACGCAAGCTCAAGACATAGCAGTTGTTACCCGCCCTGGATTTTGACGTTAAGTCGCCAGGACATATGTTATTTAAACTCTGCATGATTTGCAGAGCTATGACTTACATAAATGATTAAGTTCAAGCCCATCATCAAAAATTGAAATTGGTATTTCAAAAGGGTTATCAATTATTGATTTTCACAAAGGCTATAAGTCGTCTGATTACAAAAATCCCAGATTATAATGGATGCGCGTTAAGTTGCCATCGGCCAAGAGCCACTGAGTATTTTAACTCCGGATTTCTTTGTCAACCGATAAGGTATTCAAATCTTTAAGAGCCAAACTTGGCTGGATTGTCATGATGATATTGAATGATTGAGGTTTTCATACCGGATTATATTATTCAAACCTTGAATAGCCAACATGGCTAGCTTTTTTATTATGGTTATTAATAACCAGTATTGTGATTGAGGTTTTAAAAGACGCTTCAGCGCAATGGTTATTATTTCTTTATCAATGGATATGATTTA
Organism: Triticum aestivum; assembly: GCF_018294505.1. Classification (NCBI taxonomy): domain Eukaryota; kingdom Viridiplantae; phylum Streptophyta; class Magnoliopsida; order Poales; family Poaceae; genus Triticum; species Triticum aestivum. The sequence continues at coordinate 170,451,731 of NC_057813.1, forward strand.
GTCTACAATGGAAGGAATAGTCCCGAGTCGCTGCAGGCTTATGACCCGGTATTTGGGGAGTGCATTATTAAAATCATGATTATACCAAATATGGAAGTCCCATGTCGCTGCAAGCATGCACCATGACACTTGGGGGCTAATGCAAGGTCATTTTTTGCTTGCCTTATTGAAGACCCGACTCATCATATCGTAATGATCCGGCCCTTGGGGGCTACCAATTGCTCCTGTCAAAAATTCAAAGTACACAAGCCTTAATCCATTATATTGAAGGATCCATTGCTCAATTGGTAGAGCACAAGACTCTTAACCTTGTGGACATGGGTTCAAGCCCCATGGTGGGGGTTACATCATATGATGTTATTTTAAATGAAGTATATATATAAAGTCCTAGCTCAGTATTATCTTGCTGAGCCGACCCTTGTGGGCTACACGTTGCTATTCAAGTCTACATAATCATATCTACAAAGTCCCTGCTCATTATTGCATAATGACCCAGCACTTGGGGGCTACACTGGTTGAAGTTTTTATGAGCATAAGGCAATTACATGTCCCAGGTTGCTGCAAGCATGACAACCCGGCACTTGGGGGCTACATATGTGGAATATTCAGTTTTGACTAGTGACTGAAATGAACAACTTGGGTTTCTTCAAGGTTGCAACATTTATATTGAAGCAAGTCTTAAGTTGTTACTACGTGCTACGTCTTGAGCTTGTGTTGGTTTTCCTTGAAGAGGAAAGGGTGATGCAGCACAATAGCGTAAGTATTTCCCTTAGTTTTTGAGAACCAAGGTATCAATCCAGTAGGAGGCTCCTCAAAAGTCCCACGCACCTACACAAACAAACAAGAACCTCGCAACCAACACAATAAAGGGGTTGTCAATCCCTTCACGACCACTTGCGAAAGTGAAATCTGATAGAGATAATATGATAAGATAAATATTTTTGGTATTTTTATGATATAGATTGGAAAGTAAAAGATGCAAATAAAAGTAGATGGAAAACTTATATGATAAAAGATAGACTCGGGGGCCACTAGTGGCTTCTCTCAAGATAGCATAAGTATTACGGTGGGTGAACAAATTATTGTCGAGCAATTGATAGAAAAGCGCATAGTTATGAGATTATCTAGGCATGATCATGTATATAGGCATCACGTCCGTGACAAGTAGATCTAAACGATTCTGCATCTACTACTATTACTCCACACATCAACCGACTCCTGCCTGCATCTAGAGTATTAAGTTCATGAAGAACAGAGTAACACATTAAGAAAGATGACATGATGTAGAGGGATAAACTCATGCAATATGATATAAACCTCATCTTTTTATCCTCAATGGCAACAATACAATGCGTGCCTTGCTACCCCTGCTATCACTGGGAAAGGACACCACAAGATTGAACCCAAAGCTAAGCACTTCTCCCATTGCAAGAAAGATCAATCTAGTAGGCCAAACCAAACTGATAATTCGAAGAGACTTGCAAAGATAACTTAATCACACATAAAAGAATTCAGAGGAGATTCAAATATTTCTCATAGATAAACTTGATCGTAAACCCACAATTCATTGAATCTCGACAAACACACCGCAAAAAGAGTTACATCAAATAGATCTCCAAGAAGATCGAGGAGAACTTTGTATTGAGATTCAAAGAGAGAGAAGAAGCCATCTAGCTAATAACTATGGACCCGAAGGTCTTTGGTAAACTACTCACAACTCATAGAAGAGGCCTTGGAGATGATGTAGAGGCCCTCCATGGTCGATTCCCCCTCCGGCGGAGCACCGGCGAAGGCTCCAAGATGGGATCTCACGGATACAGAAGGTTGCAGTGGTGGAAATAGTTTTTCGTGGTGCTCCTGGATGTTTTCGGGGTACGTGGGTATATATAGGAGGAAGAAGTAGGTCAGTGGATGCTCGAGGGCCCACGAGGGTGGGGGCGCGCCAGGCACCCCCGTGGCTGCCTCCTATGTTGCTTGACGTCCACTCCAAGTCCTGTGGATTGTGTTTGTTCCAAAAAGATCGCTCCCGAAGGTTTCATTCCATTTGGACTCCGTTTCATATTCCTTTTCTTCGAAACACTGAAATAGGCAAAAAAACAATTCGGGTTGGGCCTCCGGTTAGTAGGTTAGTCCAAAAAATGATATAATAGTGTAAAGTAAAGCCCATAAACATCCAAAACGGGTAATATAATAGCATGGAACTATCAAAAATTATAGATACGTTGGGGACGTATCAAGCATCCCCAAGCTTAATTCCCGCTCGTCCTCGAGTAGGTAAATGATAAAAACAGAATTTTTGATGTGGAATGCTACCTAGCATAATTTTCAATGTAATTTTCTTTATTGTGGCATGAATGTTCAGATCCAAATTATTCAAAATAAAAGTTCATATTGACATAAGAAATAGTAATACTTCAAGCATACTAATCAAAGCAATCATGTCTTCTCAAAATAACATGGCTAAAGAAAGTTCAACCCTACAAAATCATATAGTTTGGTCATGCTCCATTTTTGTCACACAAGAATGCTCTCATCTTGCACCCCCTCCCCCGATGACAAGCCAAGCAATTGTTTCATACTTAAGTAATCTCAAACTTTTTCAACTTTCACGCAATAGATGAGCGTGAGCCATGGATATAGCACTATGGGTGGAATAGAATATGATGATGGAGGTTGTGTGGAGAAGACAAAAAAGCAGAAAGTCTCATGTTAATGAGGCTAATCAATGGGCTATGGAGATGCCCATCAACAAGCCAAGTTCTATAATGAAAAATTCCCACTAGTATATGAAAGTGACAACAAATGAGACTCTCTATATGAAGAACATAGTGCTACTTTGAAGCACAAGTGTGGAAAAAGATAGTAGCATTGTCCCCCTTTTTTTGGGCCTTTCTTTTTTTTGGCCTTTTTTTATTTGGACTTTTCTTTATTTGGCCTTTTTTTATTTGGCCTTTTTTTGGACAATGCTCTAACAATGATGATCATCACACTTCTATTTATTGACAACTCATGAGTTACAACTCAAAACTAGAACAAGATATGACTCTATATGAATGCCTCCGGCGGTGTACCGAGATGGGCAATGAATCAAAAGTGACATGTATGAAACTATGAAGGTGGCCTTGCCACAAATACGATGTCAAGTACATGCTCATGCAAGGCAATATGACAATGATGATGCGTGTCATAATGAACGGAACGGTGGAAAGTTGCATAGCAATATATCTCGGAATGGCTATGGAAATGCCATACACTACAAAAAAACACTTCCGTGATGATACGTGTTTGTTACAGTAGGTCGCGTTTTTTGTCATGCATGTACATCCATGACGATTTTATGACAGAATCAAGATAGTCATACCCATGCTGTCGTAGAAGTGTTCCATGACATTACCAAAATTATCATCACGGAAGTGTCCACTTCCATGACGATAAATCACGCGTCACAGAGTGCTTTCGTCAAGGGTGACCGAAACGTGGCATCCACCGTAATGGAACACCATCAAGGGTCCGGTTTTAGATCCGATAACCCGTTAACAGCCCCGACCAATGGGGATTTTCCACGTGTAAAATCATCATTGGCTGGAGGAAACACGTGTCGGCTCACCGTTGGGACAGATGTCATCCACTCATTGGACCGAAGGCGCCTATGATACGGCGAACGTGGCACGGCCCAACAGAGGCCCATTCCTGTGAAAAGGCCGGCCCGTTTGACTTGGTCAAAAGGTGGCGGGCCAGCCCACGGAAAGCCTGTTAATGGCCTATTCGCATATAGCCATTTACAGCCCGCTAACCCAGGGCCCGTTACGAACTCTCTGAATTAGACCCAGTAGCGTCATCTGGGCCGTCCAATATGATTCCAGCCCATTTTAACTTCCGGCCCATGTGTGGCCCATGACTTCTTTCGGCCCATATGAGGCCCTTTTTAACTCTTGGCCCATTAACGGCCCGTGGTGAAACTGGCCCGTAATGAACAGTCTATCACTTTATACCCATTAACGGCCCGTTATTCCATTAGGCCGTTTCCAGCCCAAGTTATCTTTCGGCCTTCTCAGGGCCCATTGATTCTTAGGCTCATTTGCAGCATTCAGTTACATACGGCTCGTTACTATCATTTTGTGCTTGTGGGCCAAATTCAGCCTGTCGTTACAGTCAGCCGGTTTGTGGACCGTTAATACGTTGGGCCATTTTCATGTCAAAAAAAATCCTTTGGGCTGTTTTCTAGAGTTATCAAATACGGCCTATTAACGGCCCGTTATGGTCCACGAATAGTACAACCCATGATTGGCGGAATGATGATACACCCCGTAGAAGGCCCATGGATCCTACGGCCCATATGAGGCCCATGGATCGTATGACCCATAGAAGGTCCATGGATCGTACGACCCGTAGAAGGCCCATGGACCCTACGGCCCGTAGAAGGACCATGGATCTAAGGCCCATATAGAAGGCCAGCGGATCCTACAGCCCGTATAGAAGGCCAATGGATTCTACGGCCCAAAGAAGGCCCATGGATCATATGGCCCGCAGGAGGCCCATGGTTACAACAGTCCGTGTGTTGCCATGATTATTTTGGCCTAGTTACCAAAATAGGCTATTGTGGCCACTAGAAAAACACAAAAAAAAGAACTGCAGTGACTACAAGCAAACAACTAAACAAGACAATAAGGAAATAAATAAGCAAGCAATTAACGCTAGCCTATTATCGCTATTACACATATTACATCCACTGGGCATCAAAGTTCGCCACCAGTGCAAATATAGGGAACAAAGCAGCATATTACATACACTGGCCGTCAAAATTGGCCACCAGTGCAAATAAACACGGCAGCAAAACAAGAGCATAACTGAAACAACTTCGGAAGAGCTCAAGAAACGTTATCCTGGGTATCCACCATGCTGGCAATAAGCTTAGCAAGCTTATTAGCTTTGTCCTGTTTGGCGCTAAAATCCTCCAACGCTTGCTGTTGCACCAGAAAGTATGCATCTGAATGCTCCAGGGACTTCCGTAGTCCTTCCACTTCTTGTCGCAGCACAACTGATCAATGTCTTTCAGCTTGTAGTTGAGACTCAAGAAACCGAACTGATTCAGACATTGAGTTTGAATAGCTTGTGCAAGCGGTAGTGGCCAGTAACTCGAACACTAAACCAAGACAGGACTTTGGGGTTGTCTTGCTGTCTTCAAGATAGTCTTCCTTAGCTGTTTTATCAGCTTTGTTGGAGACCAACAAGGATGTGTCACTATCCTAAACCTTATCTACATTACTTCCTTTACCATTGCTTAATAAGGCACTCTTCCCCAATATTCTGTCAGCATTCTAAAAGAAGAAACAAGCAGACACATAACAAGTTTAGCATGTACTAGTATATGAAACTCATTTCGGTGAACCAGTACATTAGTAAGGTGGACAGGATTAAACTACCAAGTCTTCTATTGCCAAGTACTAGTACATAATAAAAACATCAAACAAACATATATCTATGTCCTATGGTCACTGCATTGTCTTACCAAATCAAAATAGAGACACGGTTCAAATCATATCAGTTCAAGACAAAGCAGCAGTGAAAGAATACAAAGCGTGGGAAACTACACGGCACAACAAGATTTCAGATGGGTACCACGGGTCTACATGTACAACAACACTATTGGCTCTATTGTGATGCTAGTAATGTGCATGATATGAAAGTCAACTGTATACACAATTAAAATTGAAATCAACAGAGCTATTGATAAGAGCAAACATGTTAAAGAAACATGCGTGAACATACCTGTTGTGCCATTGGAGTTTCGATTGGATCCTTCAATTTAAAAATAAGTTTGTATGAGTAAATACAGTGATACAAGAGCAAAGCAATCATAGTTAAAAAAGGCGCGCCTAAGCGAGCGCTTAAGCGCGCCTAGGCTCTAGGTGTTGGCAAAACGCATTGCGCATAACTATGCTTAATCTATGCATAACTGCGCATAAGCATGCGCTTTGGTCAGTAAAGCGCAAGGCGGTGGCAAAACACGCAATTAACGTCTAGCACTTTTTTGAATTATGATAGCAATGAGATCTTAAATTAGAACAGTTGTTCTTTAGGTTTAGGCACTTGTTCTACATGAACAGAGTACAGTAAGACACAATAATATAATACTTAAAAATAGAAAATGAGCTCATAGACCTTACCACATTCTTGGTTCGGGACCAGTACAGAACAAGGCATTCCAAGTCATCGTCCAGTAAATGTGTCTCAGGAGAATGTAAGGGAATTTGATGGGTTTCTTTGCCGGTGAAGTACGTTTTCTTCAGGTAATTCTGATACTGCCACCAAGCATTCTTGAAGATAGCAGAGGTATTAGCATAGGTTACCTCATCCTGAGTTTCCAAATTGGTCCTTCTCTATAGAGAAAATGGGAAAATTTGTTGTATTATAACCATCATGGAGGTAGGATGTATGGGACGAAGAAAAGTAATTGCCATGAATAACATTACTTACACATAACTCCTGGACAAACACCTGGAACTGGCATTTTCCTTCATCTTCAGTATAATATTTCCAAGATGGGAAAATACGCACATACGATTTAACAACATCAAATGTGATAGATACTAAACTACGACTAGCTGGTTGTGCTTCCTCCACAGGAATAGGCGTACTAACTGGTGGAATTGGGGTTCGCCGTGATAGTAATGGCCCTTTGGGCATTGGAACTGCCTTACTAACTGCTCTTGTTTGGGAGCTCTGTGGTGGAGATGGTGCTGTGTCAACAGGAACTGGGTTACTATCGGCTGGGGTTGGGGTTAGATTGGGTGAAGCTGGTTCTCTGTCCATCGCAGTAGGGGTATAATCTGCGAGAGTTTGGGTTATGTGTGGTAGGGATGGTTCTTGTGCATGTACAACCGGGGTGCTATCTCCACCAAGAGGTAGCATTGTTTTATTTGAAGACCGTGTTTTTAGTCCGCTAGATACTGGCATCACCCGCTCCAATTCGAATGGTTGATAAACAGGAAACATAGTTGAATGTACATACATTATATGAGAGACAGATGCAATAGATAGTGTGGAAAAAAGAGGGCATGAAATAGTTGACATGTATATTGTTTAAATAAAATGGATAGCATGACATAATTTCACATATATGATGTCTATCTAAACTGGATAGCATAACATAACATAATTCAAAGATATGATGAATAACTAAACATGATCGCATGACATAATTCACCTACATGTTATCTAAGTAATCAGGATCGCATCATTTAATTCACATATGTGATTTATATGCTAAACAGAGGGCATTCGATATGATGTCTGAACTAAGACATGGTGTTGAATATTGTGTATATGATGTCTAAACTATGCAATGCAAGACACCATATGCATGATATGAGCAGTATAACCGTGCCAAGTTAGAGCATACACCTCAGTGGGGGAATAGGACTGGTCATCTGTCTCTGAATCCATCTATGAGGAGCTATCGGGACCCAACAAGAGATCTGCTTCGTCAGGTAGCACTGTCTGCTCTAAAGGCCTTATTTTCACTCCAGATTTTTCCATCTCCCACCCAAATGGCTGATTCACAGGAAGAGTAGTTTAATGTACAAACATTATCGACAAATGGAAATGTAATGAAGAAAAGGATGGGCAAGATATCATTCAAATATATGATGCCTGGTTAAACAGGATTGCATTGCACATTTCATATATATTATGGCTGGCTAAAAGACATGAGACTGCATAATTCCCATATATGATATAGAAACTAAACAAGTGGCATTACAGACATGTCTAGACTAAGCAGATGACATATATGACGTAAAAAGTAGGCACTTCAAGGCAACATATGCATGATATGACTAACATCATCATGCCAAGGTAGAGCAAACACCTTGGGGGGTAAATAGGAGTGGTCAGCGGCATCTAAATCCGCCTCAGAACAGATATCTTCCTCTGGATTACAATCTGGAGAAGGGTGGGGAGGGTTTGCCATTGAACCCACCATGGAGCGATGTCGGCATGACATTGTATTGCCGCGCCAAACTCTTCTCTTTTTCTCTACATGTTCAACATGACTGTGTACAATATCTGACATGCATACGAAAAAAATATGGTGAGATTATGTAAGGAGAGCATGCAGAAATTTAGAGTGATGGTAACAGCCAGTGGATGGATCCAAAAATAATGATAGCAGGCTAATGATTGCTTTAAATTAATAAAAAGACAAATGATGATTGCTTTACTATTTTTCCCCATCCAAGATGAACAACATAGGCATACCCTAGGTGTTGGGGATATAACTACTGAGTGTAAACCGCCCAGGAGGGGCCGGTTCACACTCAACTATATTGAAGCCCACGAAGACCCGGAAGATGGCGCTTTACTATGAGGCTTAGAGGCCAGGAGCCCAAAGGCGGATTAGGGCCCATAGTGGTAAACCGCCATAGTCATGTAACTTGTATTGTAAGATAAGGAAAGGAGAGACCGAGCCAGACACTTGTATGAGTCGGCCTCGGGACTCTATAAACCGACCGGGCGTCAACCCGTGTATATAAGGGGACGACCCGACGGCGGTTCAGGGACAATAAACAACAACTCGAGAGCCAGGCATAGCGTGTTTAGCTCCCTGGTTATCGAGACCCCAATAATCCCATCACAACTAGACGTAAGCCTTTACCTTCATCGAAGGGGCCGAACTAGTATAAAATCCCTCGTGTCCTTTGTCCGGTTTAACCCCTTTAAGCTAACCCGTTGCGATGGCTCCACGACTAAGTCCTTTCATGAGGACATCTGACGTGATATTTCCATGTCAGTTGGCGCCCACCGTGGGGCTATCGCACGATGGTTTTGAGTTCTTGAAGGGCAGATTTGAAGGACTCAAAGGATATGCAGTGGGCCGGATGACCAAGAGTCATCGTGGCAAGCTCTACATCAACGACGCAGGCTGGGGCCCCGAGGCCGTCTCAATTGAGTACGGGTACAGGGTCCCCTTCGGCGTAATTCCGATACTGCCACCAAGCATTGTTGAAGATAGCAGAGGTATTAGCACAGGTTACCTCATCCTGATTTTCCAAATCGGTCCTTCTCTATAGAGAAAAATGGGAAAATTTGCTGTATTATAACCATCATGGAGGTAGGATGTATGGGACAAAGCAAAGTAATTGCCATGAATAACATTACTTACACATAACTTCTGGACAAACACCTGCAACTGGCATTTTACTTCATCTTCAGTATAATATTTCCAAGATGGGAAGATACGCATATACGATTTAACAACATCAAATGCGATAGATGCTAAACTACGACTAGGTGGTTGTGCTTCCTCCACAGGAATAGGCGTACTGACTGGTGGAGTTGGGGTTCGCCGTGATAGTGCTGGCCCTTTGGGCACTGGAGCTGCCTTACTAACTGCTCTTGTTTTGGAGCTCTACGGTGGAGATGGTGTTGTGTCAATAGGAACTGGGTTACTATCGGCTGGGGTTGGGGTTAGATTGGGTGAAGTTGGTTCTCTGTCCATCGCAATAGGGGTACAATCTGCGAGAGTTTTGGTTATGCGTGGTAGGGCTGATTCTTGTGCATGTACAACCGAGGTACTATCTCCACCAAGAGGTAGCACTGTTTTATTTGAAGACCGTGTTTTTAGTCTGCTAGATACTGGCATCACCCGCTCCAATTCAAATGGCTGATAAACAGGAAACATAGTTGAATGTACAGACATTGTATGAGAGACAGATGCAATAGATAGTGTGGAAAAAAGAGGGCATGAAATAGTTGACATGTATATTGTTTAACTAAAATGGATAGCATGACATAATTTCACATATATGATGTCTATCTAAACTGGATAGCATAGCATGACATAATTCAAAGATATGATGAATAACTAAACAGGATCGCATGACATAATTCACCTACATGTTATCTAAGTAATCAGGATCGCATCATTTAATTCACATATGTGATTTATATGCTCAACAGAGGGCATACGATATGATGTTCGAACTAAGAACATGGTGTTGAATATTGTGTAGATGTCTAAACTATGCAATGCAAGACACCATATGCATGATATGAGCAGTATAACCATGCCAAGTTAGAGCATACACCTTGGTGGGGGAATAGAACTGGTCATCTGTCTCTGAATCCATCTCCGAGGAGCTATCGGGACCCAACAAGAGATCTGCTTCGACAGGTAGCACTGTCTGCTCTGAAGGCCTTGTTTTCACTCCAGATTTTTTCATCTCCCAACCAAATGGCTGATTCATAGGAAGAGTAGTTTAATGTACAAACATTGTCAACAAATGGAAATGTAATGAATAAAATGATGGGCAAGATATCATTCAAATATATGATGCCTGGTTAAACAGGATGGCATTGCACATTTCACATATATTATGGCTGGTAAAAAGACATGAGACTGCATAATTCCCATATATGATATAGAAACTAAACAGGTGGCATTACAGAACATGTCTAAACTAAGCAGATGACATATATGATGTCAAAAGTAGGCACTGCAAGGCAACATATGCATGATATGACTAACATCATCATGCCAAGGTAGAGAAAACACCTTGGGGGGTAAATAGGAGTGGTCAGCGGCGTCTGAATCCACCTCAGAACAGATATCTTCCTCTGGATTACAATCTGGAGAGGGGTGGGGAGGGTTTGCCATTGAACCCACCATGGAGTGATGTCTGCATGACATTGTATTGCCGCGCAAAACTCTTCTCTTTTTATCTACATGTTCAGCATGACTGTGTACAATATCTGACATGCATACAAAAAAAATATGGTGAGATTATGTAAGGAGAGCATGCAGAAATTTAGAGTGATGGTAACAACCAGTGGATGGATCCAAAAATAATGATAGCAGGCTGATGATTGCTTTAATTTAATAAAGACACTGATATTGCTTTACTATTTGTTTCCCACCCAAGATGAACAACATAGGCATACCCTAGGTGAACCAGATATTAGACAGACATACTATATATTGTTGCTTCGATATGTGCCCCACAACTAATTTAGAACTCAAGTTTGAACATTAATTTGGACCTGACTTGGAGTCCAAGAGGTGAACAGGACGATAAAGTAGCAGGTAATTTTAAGCAATGCATAACATAAGCAGAAACAAAAGAGTGCAACCTCTCTTGTGGACCCGTGTACTCCTCAGGTTCATCTGCTGAGTCGATGATGGTGATGCCGCTGCGGTGCGTGCCAGCGGCAGGGAAGGAGATCTGAGGCGGCGAAAGACGGTCAGGAGTCGTGATGTCTAGTTTGGTGGATGCTTCTGTCGATGCAGCAGCTCAGGTGAGGTGGACGACGTCACGGCAGGAGTAGGACAAACCACACAAAATTCCCTTCGACACCTACCTGTAACTGAAGTAATTCTGCAAGGGCTCATTTGGCTTGCATGATTCTAAAAACGCAGGGATAGGGAAAACACCGGAATAGGATAAGAATGCACATGGTAAACAGACCATTTGTAAACACAGGATTTCTGTCAACTTGGGTGTTTGGTTTACAGGAATTGGAAGAGCAGAGGAATGCAAAGAAACATGGCCAAAATAAAGTGAAACCATATGAAAGTGTGTACAGTTAGAATGTTATTCTACCACTAATGCACTTGGTCTTGTTTTCATGCATAGGATTTTGAAAAGTAGGTCCAGGTGGATGTTTTGCTTCATTCCTTTCAACAAAATGCATGAATAATTGAATAGTAGAGTGCCATTGGAAAATTCCCTATTGCTATGTTTTTCCATTGAACCAAAATAGCCCTAATGGATTGACATGAATGTATAGTAATAAGTGATGCAACAAGTGTACAACCTCTTTGTCGTAGACGTGTAGACCTCAGCATCATTGGGTTGGTCGCTGAAGCAGTTGAGGCAGAGGTGGTTGTCTGAGGTGTGGAGGAAGATCTGAGGAATCTGTAGACAGCGTCCAGGGCACTGCTCTGTTGTGATGGATTGTTCTGTCATTGGAGCAGCTCCGGTGAGCCTTAAGACGTCAAGGCTGAAGCAGCACAAGACAGACATCGTCAATCTCAAGTGGGATTCTAATAGCATCTCCAATAGATGATGTAAAATAGATGTAAAATTTACATCACCAAAAACCACCTGACTACAACAGATGAGGTAAAAATTGTTGACTCTGAACTTAACTGTCGAAACAGAAATTTACTGTGGAATTTGAATGTTACTGCGAAACTGAACGCAATGGTAGCAGAGAGGCACTTGACATGTAGTTTAGGGAGGGCCTGCGGTTCATCTTCAACCTGCACCCCCGTGAGCCGTTGGCCACCACCGGCCTCGCCGCCGGCCCCAGCGCCGCCTCGCCGCCCCAAAACAACTCCCCACCGCCGCCTCGGCCAGCCCTCTACACTACAAAAAAATACACTTCTGTGATGATACGTGTTTGTCACAGTAGGTCACGTTTTTTGTCATGCATGTACATCCATGACGATTTTATGACAGAATCAAGATAGTCATACATGTGTTGTCGTCGAAGTGTTCCATGACATTACCAAAATTATCATCACGGAAGTGTCCACTTCCATGACGATAAATCGCGCGTCACAGAAGTGCTTTTGTCAAGGGTGACCGACACGTGGCATCCACCGTAACGGAACACCGTTAAGCTATCGGGTCGGGTTTTGGATCCGATAACCCGTTAACAGCCCCAACCAATGGGGATTTTCCATGTGTAAAATCTGTTGGAAATATGCCCTAGAGGCAATAATAAAAGGATTATTATTATATTTCCTTGTTCATGATAATTGTCTTTTATTCATGCTATAATTGTATTATCCGGAAATCGTAATGCACGTGTGAATACATAGACCACAATACGTCCCTAGTAAGCCTCTAGTTGACTAGCTCGTTGATCAACAGATAGTCATGGTTTCCTGACTATGGACATTTGGATGTCGTTGATAACGGGATCACATCATTAGGAGAATGATGTGATGGACAAGACCCAATCTTGAGCATAGCACAAGATCATGTAGTTCGTTTTGCTAGAGCTTTCTCTATGTCAAGTATCTCTTCCTTAGACCATGAGATCGTGTAACTCCCGGATACCGTAGGAGTGCTTTGGGTGTACCAAACGTCACAACATAACTGGGTGACTATAAAGGTGCACTACAGGTATCTCCGAAAGTGTATGTTGGGTTAACACGGATCGAGACTAGGATTTGTCACTCCGGATAACGGAGAGGTATCACTGGGCCCACTTGGTAGTGCATCATCATAATGAGCTCATAGTGACCAAGTGTCTGGTCACGGGATCATGCATTACGGTACGAGTAAAGTGACTTGCCGGTAACGAGACTGAACGAGGTATTGGGATACCGACGATCGAGTCTCGGGCAAGTCACATACCGTCTGACAAAGGGAATAGTAAACGGGGTTGCTTGAATCCTCGACATCGTGGTTCATCCGATGAGATTATCGAGGAGTATGTGGGAACCAAAATGGGTATCCAGATCCCGCTGTTGGTTATCGACTGGAAAGCCGTCTCGGTCATGTCTGCATATCTCCCGAACCCGTAGGGTCTACACACTTAAGGTTCGGTGACGCTAGGGTTGTATGAATATGAGTATGCAGCAAACCAAATGTTGTTCGGAGTCCCGGATGAGATCCCGGACGTCACGAGGAGTTCCGGAATGGTCCGGAGGTAAAGAATTATATATAGGAAGTGCTGTTTCGGCCATCAGGAAAGTTTCGGGGTCACCCGGTATTGTACCGGGACCACCGGAAGGGTCCCGGGGGTCCACCGGGTGGGGCCACCTGTCCCGGAAGGCCCTGTGGGCTGAAGTGGGAGGGGAACCAGCCCCTAGTGGGCTGGTGCGGCCCCCCTTGGGCCCCCCTGTGCCTA